>NC_025993.2:180670455-180687955 GCF_000442705.2 Elaeis guineensis | reverse complement strand
GTCATTCCCACTTCATATGAATCCCTAGAGGATGCAATCAAAGAGACTTTCGAGAAACTTGTATGCACTTGTTTTGCCAACATTATTCTTACATCTTGATGTCTTTTTTGGGCTTGGAATGCATGTATTATACACAATTCCAATATAAGTTTGACTTATTTTATGATGATTGTTAAGTTAACCCTTTATAGAAGATTAACGTTTCTAAATATTTTGGGAAATGTTAATCCTTCTAAATAAACATATTATTCTTATCTCTTAGGTTGAAGCAGGGAAGATTACACCCATATCTGAAGTTAAGCCTCCTAAAATACCTGAGGATCTCAAGGTTGCAATTAAAAATGGGGGGTTCGTGCACCAACACATATCATCTCTACCATATCTGATGACAGAGGTTTGACTATTGATTTACTCAACCTCTGATTTAACGTTGTATGAAATACAGAAACTTTCGTAAGTGCATTTACTTATTTATGCATCCATGTCCAGGTGAAGAGCCTTCTTATGCTGGTGTGGCAATGTCTACCATTGTTGAACGGGTTATGGTGTTGGGGACGTCATCTCCCTTTTGTGGTTCAAGCGTAGCCTACCCCCTTATTGCACAAAGTTCATTGAGGTGGGTGGGATGTGATTTCTACAAGCTAGCTTCTGTAATAGTTACCTAATGCTTTAAGTGGATCATTTTTAACTCATCTATCTCTTTTCATTATTTTATATTCCTATCGACTCTTAAATCATAAGCCCATAATTCTTGCTTTTATATATATATACATATATATATATATACATATATATATATATATATATTAGCTTCCCTTGGACAAAGCTTTAGCTTAGAATTTCTTTAGAGTCATGAAGAGATGATATACTTGGGTGCCCTTTCCTTGGAGAAGTTCTAACAGAAGGGGAGCTTAAGGAGCCGGCTAATCTCATTTATACCCAAGGACACCTTCTATCTCTTGAAGATTATGATTGAGAATTTGGAAGCTGAAGGCCTAGAGAGGCTTCTTTTCCTTTGTGTCATCAGTGGAAAAATCCAATTTTTATTCTTAGAAGATGATTTAGAACTTTTGATTTTTAGAAAGATTCACTTGTTATTTATGCAATGATGAGTGCACAATTTGTTCGTAACTCATCCAGCCCCTGTGGGGTCTTCTTACTCCTTGAAGCATTTCATGGTCATCTCAGGAAAACCAGGTCATCAATATTGTATTCATTTACATGAACCTTGTTCCACTAGGGTGCATAATAGAAATTCAGGGTATTTTTCTTGTTTGTCATCTGGTGTAAAGTTTATAAAGAAAAGTGCCAGGCAATATGTTAGACAAATGATTCATTGGAGGTTGAAAGATTTCCTTCTTTTTCCTCCTTATTGTGGAAATTATGGATAGGGTCCTGTAATCTGATTTCTGTGTGAGAGACTTGTTGTCATATAATTTGCTGTTTTATTGGTCTTGATCCCATACTTCTGCTCATATAACTTTCTTATCTTCTCTGATCTTTATTGCCTCACCGGTTAGTCAGTGGAAAGGCTCTTTAGAATCTTAGATTTATTTTTGATTTCTAGGGTCAAGCTTACTAACACAATCTGGAGATGGACAGATTTGCATTATGTTGTGTGCTGATCATGGGCCTTGCGTCTCTGGTGCTCATAACACTATTGTTACTGCAAGGGCTGGAAAGGATCTTGTTTCTAGCCTTGTCTCAGGTAATTTATTATGACAAAGTATTACATCATATCATCTAATTTTTCAATTACTATGATGCACTTACAATCAAGCTGCAGCAAAATTGCTAATGTTTCTGAAACAGGTTTGCTTACAATTGGTCCTCGGTTTGGTGGCGCTATTGATGATGCTGCTCGATATTTTAAGGATGCATATGACAAGGTGAGTTGGTTTGATACATTTTAGTTGCATCTTTGTAATTGTACAAGCAACCATGGTCTGTCATACCGCCCTGTGCTGCTCGGTATGGAGCATACCATACCGTACAGGTCTCATACTAATATGTTATCTTGTACTGTACCCAATCGTGTATCCATACTGCAATAAGATGGTACCATTATAGGGTCCGATATCGAGATGGCAAATCTTGCAAGAAACATTATTTTTCTGGTTTTAGTTACCATTTTAAAAGCAAATCTAATTACATTTGTTTTCCAGGGACTCTCTCCTTATGAGTTTGTTGAAGGTATGAAAAAGAAGGGTATTCGTGTACCAGGAATTGGACACAGGTATATTACCTTTTTTCCTAATTTATAAGACCTTCATATTGAGGTTGTATTGGTTTGATTATGTTTATTGTCTCAGCAGAGATTTAGATATTAGCTGGCCATGCGTACAATGAATGCCTTAGACTACTCCTAGTTGTTTCCTGGTTACATCATTTATCCACATATGCAAATACTTTGTATTCTTACTGCTGCAGGCTATGGGAGACAAAAATATCAAACTACTATTTTGAGATGTCTACTGAAGATTTTCTAATAATATTTAAATCATTAGGTCCTTTGTATAGCATGGAACCAGTTGATCTTTTAAATGCTTCCAGATGAAGATTAATAAAATGTATAGTTTCAGTTGCTTTTGCTTAATATAACATTGGAAGTTATGGTTGTGAGCCAAATCCTTTGGAAATGATATAGATTTTTAAATCAATACAAAAAGAATTCGCTAAATTGCTGTTACCTTTCCCTCCACATGATATTATTGTTACTCTGTTAGCATGCCCTATCAAAACAATTTTGTGGGCTGAAACATCCAATACTAGTTTAAATGTTTAATCCTAAAAGTGAACATAATATGTGGTTAAGATCTAGAAGTTCATTTCATATATGTCGGCATGCTTGTATATATCCAGAAACTGATGCACCTAACATATTTGTTTATTAATATCCATTTTAATTCAAGTGAATGTGCATAGATTTATGTTGCATACTTTGAAATATTTTATCTGAGACATTCATAATGGCTTCATATTGAATGTCTCAGATAAAATATTTTAAAATATGACTTGATATTGGTTCCAAAAAACAAAAAAAGAAAAAACATAATGGCTTGATATTGTTTCACTGTTCCTCTTTAGCCTTGAACAGTTGAGCTACTTGAAATTTTGGCATATTTGATTTACTTTGCTTATTGCTGCTAGGATCAAGAGAGGAGACAACAAGGACAAGAGAGTACAACTTCTACAACAATATGCTCACTCTCATTTCCCTTCCACAAAATACATGGATTATGCTGTCCAAGTTGAAACGTACACCCTATCAAAGGCAAATAATTTGGTTCTTAATGTTGATGGTGCAATCGGGTCTCTATTCTTGGATCTCCTTGCTGGTAGTGGAATGTTTAGCAAACAAGAGATAGATGAGATTGTTGAAATTGGATACCTGAATGGATTGTTTGTGTTGGCACGCTCAATTGGTCTGATTGGGTGAGTTGAATGATCCATGCAATTTAATTTGTTCTATACACACCAGTTGAATTATATCCTACTTGCATCCATTTAATATACTGTGTTGCGCAATATTTGTAATAACTGACAAGACTTGCAGCAACTATTTTTCTGTGGCCATGTTGAATTTTGTTTTCTCTATTTATATCCTGAAACTGCCTTTTCAAGTGCATGTGTGAAATCAAATTCTTGCTTACAACTCCTATCTGAGATATCTTTAGTTTCACTGTTGTTCCTGGTTCTTTGGCTCAACACACAGCCCATATGTTACCCACCATTCCACCTATCAGATGGATACTGCTTCAGTTGGCCATTTGGCCTATGAGCTTGATATTTTAGTTAACTCCTGCTTTCTTTGCTGATCTTTTGTTGTTTGGCTAGTGTTTGGTTGATTTCTTTGTTTAACATTTCCTCCAACTGGAACTCACAGGCATACCTTCGACCAGAAGAGATTGAAGCAGCCACTCTACCGTCATCCATGGGAAGATGTTCTCTATACAAAGTGATCAATTCTGGATACAAGGTTCTAGTTCCAATTTTTCCCCATGCATTTGTCCCTATTTTAGGGGATGAGAAGCCAAGTTGCGAAGTGCTCTTTTAGAATAATGAGAAGTGCAAGGAATCAGAGGGATTTGATTTATTTAACCAGTCCATAATTTACGAAACAGTTACAAGCACTGACAGGCAACAAACAGTTTTCCCTGTGTATCTCTGATGCTGGGTTGACTGCAAATTGTCGATTGCTTCCTTGCTTCAGTTGGAAAATAGTTAAGAGGTTGAGCTGATGAATAACTCATCTGTATTTGATTCATTTTACGGTATTCAATTTTTGTATTCGCCACATTTAGCATGTGTTTTCACCAAGTAGCAGCCCTGCATTTAAGCATTGCTGCTGCTGCTCTTGGCTGGTTTTAGGATAAATATTGCTTTGTTAAGTCTTTTATTCCCTTTTCTCCTCTGAATTTGATTGCGTGATAGTGTTTTTAATGATGGCATTTCTTCAGTCACATAAATGACATCCGTTCCGCTGAATTCTGCTCCAAATTTGACTCCCTTGTACTTATATAGCAAATAAAATGATTCCCTTCTGCCTAGAAGGTTTCCCTGAATGTCAGGAAAATGATGGGACTCCAAAGAAAATTGAATTTGAATGTCCTATAAGTATAGGTTCTGAAGTTCTGTTTTAGTATTTTTGAGGAGCTAGGAAGCATAGATACGATACAAGATATGGATACGGTATGATATGGATACAGAGATACGATAAATTTTTAAAAATATAACAGTCATTTTGCTATACGGATATGGGGTACAGTGCGATATGGATATGTATCCGACATTGATACGGCAGTCATTCAGTCATTTTACCGTATTCGTGCTTTCGAGTTGAGGAGTAAAGTTTTATTTTAGTTTCTTGGTTTGATAGAGCTAATCCTTTATGCTTTTGTGTGGTTAGTCACAAGTTCTACTTATTATGAATCTCATTCTTTACATGGGACATATATTACATTTTACTTCGAGGTGCATAACTCGAGTTATGGTTGTCCCTTTTTTAATCGTGTAGACTTTCTCTGGACATTGCTGGATGAATAGAGTCGGAATGATTAATATTTCCTCTTGTACCTGAGTTAGGAATGGAGATGTTCCCTCTTATCACTTATGTTTTTCATGGTCTGACCACTATCAGCAGCATTGCAGAATCTGATAAATTTAATGAAAATTTTCACATGTGATATTATGCGATTTAGTGCTAAAAGACTAAGAGAATCATTAAAACTGGTCTACAAATGGTCCCTATCTTCTAGTCTTGGTGCTTCAGCACTATATTTCCATTGCAATGGTGATATAGATTGAATATATGGTGTATTTTAAGTACTTATCATTCAACATCTGGAACTGTATCTGCATTATAATTGTTGCTTTTATTCTAAACTACCATAGGTTAGGTATATTTTTAATTTGACTCTTGAACCATAACCCTCTCAGATCACATTATTGAACGGCCATTTTTCTTGGTTTCTCATTTCACATTGTAAATAATGATTTGGCCTCTTCATTTGCTTTTATCTTTGGTCGTTGATATTCTATATGTTACATGTTGATGATTGTTATGTCTCATTCTCGGATTGTATACAGAATATCCCTGAATCAAAATCAATACAAGTAACCTGTTATAGGAGGAAAAAATAAACACAGATTAAGACATTTATATTTATATTTATATTTTTCAGCATGTTATGATGAAATTATTAAATAAAATGTTGTTTTGATCGCTTGTAACAGCGAATATATTTATCCTGTCTACTAAAATGTTTTTTTGGGCTTCTTTTTTTTTTTTTTTCTCCTCCGTACTTGGTATACTATACGGTTCCCCGCTAAACAAGGGTGACAGAGATTTTTTCCTCATCTTTCCAGTCTATTATCTCCCCTGCTAGGTGAACCGAATGAACGGACCATGCTTACATCCAACATCATCTCTTTAGAAGTGCGTTGAAGTGCATGCTCAACCTTCAGCTGAATAAGCTATGACCAGCGATCAAAAAGGCAACCAATTACGATCTCGGACATCTTCTATTTATGCTGAAGTTCCAACCTACCAATCGCTCATTCATTATATGTTTGTGTATACGTATGTATACACAAACATACGTATCATATACATGTGCGTGTATCACACGCACACACACATATATAAAATAAACTGAGTATCGTTAATGTTGTAACTCGTTTAAATCCTTGGATGTCACTAAATGTGTGCAGGCACTTTTGCTTGTTTAGTGGTTACCGTTGAGACTTGTAAGTAGGTGATGGCTTCATACTTTATTATATGTATGCTTTGGATGTTTCAATAATCTGAGACGTTTGAAGATTCTTGTCTCTACTGTGATGCCAACTAGAGATGTACCTGACACTGTGATCTGAAACAAATAATTGGTGCACTATATTATTGTATAGCCAACACTGTTGTTCAGGTCAGCTCCAAGACAGCTTTGACATCATCTGGCCTAGATTGTGATGGAAATTCTACTCAGATAAACCAATCAACCATATATTAATAGATGATAGATATATTTTTGAAGTTAGGATAGTAAATTCAATGCTCATGTGGTTCAGTTGTTTTTCTTTTTCGAAGTCCTTTTATATTGCTGAGTTGTTAGATTATTATGGGTCTTGATTGGACCCTTTTTCTATTTCGGTGGACAACTATCATATTTTATATATATAAAAAAGAGATAAATATTAGAAGGAAAACTTAATATTTCGTGAACTTTTTTCTTTTTCCTTTTTTTTTTTTTAAGGGATGGTCTAACTCATTTGAAAGGCAAGCATTTGAAGCAAGTTCCTATCTCTATAATATTTGAAGCAAGTTCTTTTTTTCTGCTCCTCTTAGTCCCAGGCAAAACCAAAAGGAAGAATGTTATCCTAATGAAAGGTAGGAGTGGATGTATCTTTTTCATTATACCTTTATTGATTAACATTAGCTAACAAAACCCTCAAGCCCTATTACACAATATTCTCCCCTTCTTAAAAATATATAATCTTTATCATGTTCTTATGATACAAAAGGAGAAAGCTAGAGAAGTGCACAAGACAGGATGTATCATTTTCTTTTGTGCTAGTGCATGTAGATGGCGCTCCTCCAAATCCCATTTCTCTGTTGACACCAGCCTTGTTCAACCCAATCCTCTATATACAATGATATTGATGCAAGCACCTATTGAAAGACTAATCAATTGATTTCTTACATTAAGAAGGTTCAACAGATATGTGGATGTCCTCTCAGACAATTGAAGGCTCCAGCTAATTTCTGTTTGGTTTACTTCAGGATCGATAATGCTGAAATATATTTTTATACTGGTCACAGGACAATAAATGTAGCAGTCCTCTTTATTTTTGAGTTTATCTTAAGCATCACCTTCCATGTGCTAATGTGCAGATCTGAAATTAACATTTTTTTGATGTTAGCTTACTAGTAATATATGAACATGGTTGTCACTATCAACATTATAACTATACATACGTATCTACCTTGACTACGACTAGGCAAAATAAACATACATTACCATCATGTGGTCTATTATATATAAAAACAACCATCTCTAACTATGTGACTATAGCCATCCTGGTGATAGTCCCACCTTTTGGCACTTTCCTCCCACCGAAGGGGAGGTCATGCATTGCAATCTATGTGGTTAGTGTGGTAATTTCAAGCCCAAAACTAGGGTAGTTCAATTTGATTTGGTCAGCGAACCATGGGTTGGTAAAATCATCTCAAAGGATGTGTATTAGTATGATTTTGAATACGTTTGAAGGGCTATTTGAAAATATTTACGATAGCTACATTTTGGGAAAAAAAAAAAAGAAATTATTTTTGATAGTTTGGCATGATCTAATTATGATGTACGAGTATCTAGAGTTCTAAACAAGCTGAGTCGAGGAGCAAGCTGCTTACTTACGAATATATCTATAAGCTTTTGAGTTGAGCACGACTTCAACCATCCAAGCTCTCCTCATATAGGCTCTAAACTGAGCATCACTATTATTTTTTCAATTGACTCATGTTTATGTTCAGCTTATTGAATAAGCCAGACTTCAAGAGGCATTTGAGCTCTATATATTCATTTTTTGACCATGCCAAGCTTGGACCAAGCTGAGCTTGAATTGAGCTTGGATCGTGTTGAGCCCTCCTTGCTCATGATTGGCTTAAATTGTTTGCAATCCTTAAGGCTGCTTATTCACTACATAACACATCTACGCATGTATAGCAGGTTCACCATATCAGGAATAATAATTACTACAAATCAATATCACGAGTCTCATGAAGAAAGAGTGAATGGTATCTCTAGGATAGAAGGATCTAAGATAGGTTCTCCAAATAAAAGATCACTATTTGAAAAAGAATATTATATAAAAAAATATAAAATAATCAAACAGAAGGAATTATGAATTCCTCTAATTCATGAGGTCCATGTTGCAGTCCAAGTGAAGGCAGAGACGCATGCAGGAATCTGCACCATAGACGTAAAAGTTAAAATAATCTCTCTCTTTTTTTTTTTGGAAATGCAAGGTGGTAATTCACCTCATTTCTTTGAAAAATAATATATAATTATTAAACAGCATCGAAAGTCTTTTTCTCTTTCTTTTCTTTATCTTGGATTAGGAGGCATCAGAAAGCAGTTGAATCGAAGCAAGAGGCCATACATGTGAAGCTCCTAAAAGTCTGATTCTTTTTCCACACATCATGTCACCACCTATACGTAACTTATGGCTGATATAGAAAGAGGGCTTTAAAAGCATCAGAAATTGGATAAAATAATGGTATTCTCCCCCAAAAGGTGGACCACAAAGGTCCACTTGCTTGCAAGCAAACAAAAAACCTCAAGGATGAGAAAAGGAAGGCAAGAGGAGAAAGAAAGATGACATGTCCAAACTCCCAAAGCTATATGGGGGTAAAGGTTATTAATAATAACATTGGTGCTCCAAAGGTCCGAGGGGATAAAAGGAGAAAACATGGCTACAAGCACCGACAAAAGAAATTATGAAGTCTAAACTTCAAATCAAGGCAGAAGTGTGAAAAAATTAAGGTCATAAAAGTAAACTCATAAGGATAACTGCACAACTATAACAACAATGTTTAGCATTTAAAGAAGCAAAACTCCAAGAAGCGTCCAAGCCGATTTGTTGAATAGAAAAACAGAAGAAACAGCCTATCCAAATCCATTTGCCTCCAAGGAGGCCTACAAAACAAAGCAAACAAAGATAATATAAAATCCTAAAAGAGAAGGTCATGAGTGTCTTTTTCCTAGAGGTTTGTTTAATTGTTTTGGTAAAAGGTAAATGCTTTATTAAGATGAAATGTCAGCTGGAAGAACAAACCTTACAGATAATATACATCCCAAAATGAAGCTAGCGTAGATACAAACAGAGGTAAGAAGAGTTGATACAACACAAGTACATACATGCAGCTGTGACCATACCAGAATAATATATACAATATGCTATACTAATTTATGTTCTATGTCAATGTCTAAAACCAGATTGATATCAGTAACACTGTCTTCTTATCAACAACTCAAGTATTTGTTTTTTTTTTAAAAAAGGGAATTTAACTTGATCTTCGCATTAATAAAATAAGAAAGTTATTCAAACTACAATTAAAGACTTAACAGCCCCGACAAAGTGGAATAGTTCAACTGGGAGCACAATTTGATGTGGCATTGCTACTTGATCAATAAGCTTGGATAGATAGCATGTTCATCCGTTTGCCACATCTGCATGCATAAATTATCTAATTAAAAATGTTAAATAGTGGATAGAATATATATTATCTCAATATTTTTAACCACTCTAACATGTAATATTATTTATTTCGTGCACGCATGATAGCTTTAACAAGTGAAAAGTATATTGATAAATCGATCCGATTCAACATCAAATACTTAACTACAATTCAGATTCGAAACTATCCATATTTTGTTAACAACTTTTATATCCATCAAAATGGATTCAAATTTTAATTAAACTAAATTAGTGGTCATCAACTCCAAATTTATGACACTCTTTTTGTTCCAAAAAAAAGTACTTCAAAAATTGAGAAACGGTGCCATCGTCCTTGTTACAACTTTGGTGTATTCATAAAAAAGTAGCTATAAATTATTAAACTAAATATTTTACTTAGACATAATGATCAAAAAAACAACAACAGATTTTATATATATATATATATATATATATAATTCACATATTTTTTTAAAATAATATTTGAGTAAAATAATGCTAACTAAACAAATATATAGACTGAAAGGTCACAGTGGTCAATTTCGCAGAGGGTGGGGAAGAAGTGTGGAGTGTAAGCTTTTAAAAAAAGATGTGGCCTAAAACAAATAAAGCCAAACCCCCCTGCACCCACTTGCATGTTAACAGCGCCACCAACGGGATGAGGAAGAGAATCCAGTAAAAGCTTCACAGGGGATCTAATCACCATGAAATAATAAAAATAAAATAAAATAAAAGCATTGAGAGACCCTCCACGCACGAGAAACTGCCCACAGAAAAAAGGAAGGATAGAGATCAGAGAGAGGGAGAAATAGAGACGAGGAAGAAAGAGGGGAGGCTCCCTTGAGCTCAGTAACCACACCGTCTCTTCTTCTGTTCTCCATTCTCTCTAGAGATAGAGAGAAAAAAAGGAGCCACCTTTGAGGTAAAAAGCCCTTCTTTTCTCCATTCCCTCGAGAAGATTCCATCAATCCTCTTCCTGGATTGCTTCCAGTCCGTATGAAGCCTTTTTGGCCATGGAGACGCCGGCGGAGGAGCTCTTGAAGAAGGTCCAAGAGCTGGAGGTGGGGCACGCGCTGTTGAAGCAGGAGATGTCGAAGCTGATGCCGGGGGAGGGCGCCGCCGCCGGGGGTGGCGGCGGGGGGGACCGCCGGCGGTCCCACTCGGTGTCGCCGCAGCGCTCGGGGGTGACGCCGTCGAGGCGGCGGAGCGAGTGGAATGACCGACGGTCGTGGCGGCGCGGGTCGACTTCGTCGGGGCACTTGTCGAGGTTGCAACGAGAGAGCCGGGAGCCCGGCGACGCCCCGAAGGGAGGAGGGCGTGGGGTGCCGCAGGCCGGCTTCGGGTTGTCCGAAAGGCAGTACCTGAATGTATTGCAGTCAATGGGGCAGTCGGTGCATATTTTCAATCTTGAAGGCCGGATAATCTACTGGTCAGTTGTGAGAATTCTGCTTCCTTCCTTGTTCTATTTGGATGTTTGATTTACTAGTTCTCTCTTTTGTCTCTGTGTGAGTTTTTCTGGTGTTCTGTCGGTTTTTCTGAGATCGTTGTTAGTTTGTGATTTCCTTGAGGGCCTTGGGGCCTTTTATAGCTCCTTATCTAGGATTTGGTAAAAGTTTATCCTTTTATCGTTTAGTGGATGACATGAAGTTATGGAGACATATTACATGGATTGCAGTGAATCTTTCACTATATTGCCATTTTTGGTAAGGATGAATGGTATGAGATGCTCACTAAGGCTTCAAGATGATAGCTTCAAAATTCGGTTGATGATTGAGGGAGGATTTACTTCCAAGTCATTGAGATTTGAGGCATAGAAGTCATTGTTGTAGTTCAGTAGTCGGAGAAGCTTCCCTGCTATCCTACCAGGCGGTCGGCGGGGCTGGTCCTGTGCATTTTTCAAGTATTAAGGTTCCCTGCATTCTTCACATTGTTGCTGTTGCCGTAAACCTGCTGGAACAATTAGCATGCATCAGGTCATCCCTAGTCATGAAACAAGGATCGGTGATTGGTTCATGCAAGTCTTACTTCTGATGGTCAGCCGTATTGTACATTATAGCATGGTGTTTTTGCAACATTAATTTCTGTTTAGTTTTCCAACAGTATTAATGGCTAAGATCTTGGCATTTTCTTTTTGGTCTTTTTTCAGCGTGATTGTTGTTTTCTAATATGTTTTATACTCTATCTGCTTCTGATTTTCTTTATGGTCGGGTGTGTGTGTGTGTGATCATTCTTTTGATGTTGTTCTGTAAGTTCACTACTGTGCAGAAATTCGGCTTTACTGTTGCCAGTAATTTAATGCTATGGCTATAGTTTGATTAGCAACACAGAATCCTTTTTCTTTAAAAATGAGCAATGAGGAATCTTTGCTATTTGTTTCACTCTTTTCTCCAGTTGTTATTAGCCTGCGCACTAGCCATAACTGATCATATCATTCATGTAGGAACCGGTCTGCAGAACTTCTTTATGGTTATCCTGCATCAGAAGCCATTGGTCAGGATGCCATTGAGCTACTGGTTGATGCCTGTGATTTCAACATTGCAAGCAACATAATCCAACGTGTAACCATGGGAGAGAGCTGGACAGGCAAATTTCCTGTCAAGAACAAGTCAGGAGAGCGGTTTTTAGCTATTGTCACAAACACACCTTTTTATGATGATGATGGTAGTCTGGTTGGCATCATTTGTGTGTCAAGTGATTCACGGTGCTTTCAGGAGATGGCATCCCCTCCAAGCTGTACAAAGCCCCAATCAGCTGCCTGGAGTACGCCCAGTCGGACTAGAATCAGTTCAACATGTAAAGGCAATTCTGATTCTCCACAGCCTCTTCAGGTTGCTATTGCATCCAAAATAACCAGTCTTGTAAGTTAAGTTCTATTACAATTTCATGCAACTAGAAGGAACGTGGTAGAATGTAGTCTATGTTGTAGAAACACCTGCCGATGTATTTCATAATTAGAGAATTCTGGGATATATTCTGAATTTATTTTTTCTAGTGTATTCCTTCTTACTTTTTTTAGAATTGCCAAATCAGGCTACTAAGGTCACAAACAAAGTTCGTTCTCGGATAAGGACGGGTGAAAGCAGTATGGAACGTGAATGTGCAGGTGGAGATAGCCAATATTCTGACCATGATGCTGTTTCATCAGATCACAAGGAGGATGCTACCCCAAGTGGAGCTAGCTCACCAAGAGGTGACATACCACCTTATACCTTATGTACATCCTCTTCTGCAGCCACGGAGGAAAAATCTCCAGGAAAAGCGTCTAAAGGTAATAATGAAGACGTTGAAGGAAAGACTGGGTTTCACAAGATCATAAGCTCGAAGGCAGAGGCATTGTTAGCTAAGAAAGGGATATCATGGCCCTGGAAAGGGCATGAGCATGATGATGCAGATGTGAAGAATCAGTTTGTCTGGCCATGGGTGCATGGTGATCAGGAAAATAGCTTGACTTATCAAAGGGCTTCTGAAGCTAGTGTAAAGCCAGAAAGCCAAGGGACCGAAAGCAACAGAACAGGCAATAATGAAGCTTCAGGATCCGGGTCCTCTTTGAATGCTAACAGTACAAGTAGTGTTAGCAGCAGTGGAAGCACCAATAGCAGTGCTATTCACAAGGCGGATATGGATACTGACTGCTTAGACTATGAAATCTTATGGGAAGACCTCACAATTGGAGAGCAAATAGGTCAAGGTAGTCATCTTCTCCTAGCATGAAAAAGATCGTATTTCTTTCTTTGAGCAGTTTAACCAGAAATCATGCAAAAAATTATTGCAACAAGCATCCCTCTCTTATTTTGTAATCCTAGATATGTATTTTAGCTGTTGTTTTCTTTATTCCTGTGGTCTTCTCATTATGGTTGCTAGCAAAAATGTACTTTGTGATGGTAACTTATGTGGCTGCAGATATTTTACAATGGATTTGTGATTCTTCTGTCACTTGTATCTTCTATTCAACCCATTATTTTTTTGTTCTTACTATCATTTCTTAAAATAATTTCAGAAGGTATCTTGGCATTACCTGCTTGGCTTCTTCTATAATTGACAAAAACTTCACTGCCTGTACAGATACATTGAGTATCCTTGATGTATTGTTTACTTATATTTGGTTAGTAAGTTCTTGTGCTAATCATATACACACGCATATGTTACATACATAGAAACATATGTATGTCTGCATGTCGAGGCTGGTACATGGTTAATTTTCATGTTTTGATATCAACTTTTTCCCAATTGCGAGCCAGCTAGTCCTGGACATCTGCCTGATTAATGAAACCTGCTCCATAAGGTACCAGTACCTGGCAATTTCTCAATACAATTTACAGATTTTCTGAAACACAATTTCTATGGTACTTTCTCAAGCTTTATATTCAATCTGAAGTCGTGTGATAGGGTTTCAGTTTACATGCATTTTCTTTAACTTTTTATTGTGTTATCAGTTGTCATGCTTTATAATGACTTTTGTAACACTTATTTTGTCACAGATTCTTGCATAAAGGTGATGACTCTGTGCTTTCTTTAATTAATTCAAAAGTTCTCATTGAGCTTCTTATTTTAAGCAATTTGATTTCTATGAAAGCTTTGAGTTGTGGATTTTGGTCTGGTGTGAAATTCAAAATCTGAATGATTGCTGGAATATACTCAATCAAGTGCCAAGAAAATTGATGGAGCAAAATGTGAAGTTATTGTTGTCTGTTATGTTAATAATTAATTACTTTGTCTGAGACTTTCTATTGACTGCCTATGCTTGTCATTCTCTTGCTAGAGGGAACAACAAGCATATGCTGAAGAGTGGATATTTAGTGAAGAGGCAGTCAGATTCTTGGCTTTTCAACTGGAATTTCACTCTACCATAATAACCAGGGACCCCTAATCCAGGAGTATGAAATCTATGTTCTGCAGTTTTTTCATTTTACAAATTTAATCACTGATCCAGTGTGTCATCTTGGAGAAGCTTTTAGAATATCATACACCGAAATGAAATGAATGATGTTGTGGAAGGCATTTACATAATCGCATTTGTTGAATTTGCTCAAATTTGGATGCCATCTGGGGTAGTTACTGAAGCCTGAAATATATTGAAGAAGTTTTGGTGGTGCTTGCTTTCATTACTTTTTGCTCCTCCTATATGATGAATGTCATGACTCCCCCTCAACCCCCAAAAAACGAATATGCGGACATGGGTAAAAGGCGGAATTAGGTTGTGGAGGTTTGTTAATAGGAGTAATTTGGCCAACTTAGCATTTTTGAAATTTGTATGTCCTTATTTATCTAATAAACTTTGTTGCTTCGCCGATGGAAATTGTGTCTGAAGGACTTAATAGTGTTATATCTGACTTTGCAGATTTCATATCCTCTGCTGGTGGTTACTTTTTAATATATTTTTCTTTGTTTTTTGTCAGTATGCCCTGATGATATGACTGGTAAATTGTTTTGTGTATGTTATACCTTTTAGCAAGATCCTCTGTTTCAAAGGGCTTTAATTTATTTGTAAAGGACTTTACATTTAACCATGGTTTGCGGAACTACCCCAGATCGAATGGTACGAGGCTTGCCGAATCATACCAGCAGCCAACCAGTGTCGTTCGGCGTTTGATGCGGAACTAGCGAAAACGGAGTGAGAAGGAAAGAGAGGAAGAGAGAGAGAGAGAAGGAAAGGGAAGGAGATGAAAAGGCTGGGGTGGCCTGTCGAGGCTATTGGAGGGCTGCCAAGGCCTCTGAGGCTTCGTGGTCCTCCCCGAGAGAGATTAGAGAGAGAGGGGAGGGAGAGAAATGAAAGGAGGGGAGGGCGGTGGTGAGGTTGTAGGAAGACTGCTGTGGCCATCGGACGGCGAAATCCATCCTGCAAACTCTATAATTTTGAAACAAGGGTTTAAAAACGCGATGAGCAGGGGCGAGTCAACCTAGTTTAGAATCCACGACGTCCACGGGGTGGATTTTTGCTATCTAGCATCCCCCAAGTGGCCTCCCCGCTCTCTCCCTCTCCCTCCCTCTCCTCTCTCTCTATCTCTCTCTAATCTATCTCGCGGAGGACCGTGGAGCCCTAGAAGCCTCGATGGCCCTCTAGTGGCCACTATCGGCATCTCTGCCAGCCTCCCTCTCCCTCCCTTCTCTTTCCCCCTCTCTCTCTCCGATTCTTTCTCATTTTTATGTTAGTTCAAGCCTGATATAGTCCGATACAGGGGCGTATCGTTGGCCCGCCAGCATAGGATCCGGTTTTTAACTGGCGAACCTTGCATTTGGCAATATATAGAGTCTTGGTTCTAGTGGAATCCATGCCAATTGTTTACTTTGTCCCTAGATTACCCCTAGATTGCATATTTGCCCTCTTTGAGAACCTTTTTCTTTTATATATATATATATATATATATATATATATATATATATATATATATATATGTTGGGTGAATCTTTATGGAAGTTTAATTGCTTCATTCTTTGCTTGATTTTTTTTTCATGTTCTTTAATCATAATTAATTTTGGTTTTCTCACAAAATGTTTTAACCGGTCCCACATAATTTTGGGATTCGTGTTAAATGAAAGGAAGGAAAAAAACAGATCATGTGATGTTACACCATCTGCCAGTTTATCTTTTTATCATTATACTAGAATCTTTGCCCTTGTGGAGTATCAAATGGTGAAAGATCTCTGAAGATCTATCATTATTTGGATAGGAACCTCATTTTGCATTTACTTGCTTTGAGATATTTCGTATAAGCAAACAGGTGCAGGTTTCCTGCTTCCTTGATTAACTCAATCATGTCGAATGATTACAATACAAGTAACTTTAAAATAGATGACTGATGATGACTACTGTCTCAAGACTTCTTTGAAGATATTGCCATATGCTTTTCATGCTTTCGGTCCCGTTATCTTATACTTATTCTGTTTTTTCTGTTTGCACAGGTTCTTGTGGAACTGTATATCATGCTCTGTGGTATGGCTCGGTATGTTTATTGTATTGCTTTTCATTGAATGAGGAAGTAGTACTGTGTTACTTGCTTATTGTGGTTGATTCTCTTGAGAGGAGCGTAATCCATCCCATATGTGTGTGTGTGTATGTGATTATCCATACTAGGAGTTGCATGCATACCATAAGATAAGATTGGAGGAATACATTCGAGCAACCTATTGATCATGTATTGGCTATAACACATACACAATCAGTTAGGTGTGTCTCTATCTTTATCACCATAGGGCCTCTCTTTGAGTTAAAACAAAAATGATGCCAACCCTTACTGATAGCTTATATGTGGTTCTACTTTATTAGGCAATTGTACATAGGTGTTAGTCTAAAATGGCAATTTTCTATGGTACCATTTGGATTGAACTTTATGGTATATGTCTTATGCCAATGCATGCTTGCGTATATAGTTTCATATGCTAGTACAGGATTGCGAAACAATTTTTCTTACCATCATGCAGAATGTTTTGAATATGAACTACACTGATCAGTCAAGACATGATAAGACTTCACAATGATGAGCTCTAGCATCCTTCAATATTATATATATGTCTTTGGTGAGGATAAAATGTCAAATGCCAAAATGAAATTTCTCTTGCATAGGTAGAGAAAAGTCAAAGGTCAGGATGAAATCAACCATTGCTCCAACATCAAATTCTAGAGTTTCTCCATGAAGAAAAGAAAACCTGATCCCCGAAATTGATTACACTGTTTTTGGTGTTAGACATTGCATCATCCAATCTCTTTGCCTCCCACTGTGTAAAATCACTATTCCTTTTCAAATCTCACCCTATCTTCAGTTTCTACCTC
>NC_025993.2:180631390-180670355 GCF_000442705.2 Elaeis guineensis | reverse complement strand
GCATTACTTTGATCCTGCTTGTCCAAATCTGATTAGCTTGTCTAGATACCAGTGGCCTTTCATTAGGTCTTATCCTTCTAGATTTAACTCATCCAACTCTCTTTATATGCAAGTGTAAATTGTTCTCAAGTATTATTTTCCTAGGATGCAAGTCCTTTACTTCTAATCCAGGAAATATCTGTGATTGCACCGTCCATGATGTTATGAAATTTATCATGTACTATATATGGAATTATAGACATTAGGGTACAATAAGCATTATAATAAAGAAAGCCAATGTACCATCTTTAGTTTGGATGGAAACATCCTTCAGGCTGAACACATTCAGCAAGGAAACCAAATTTGGAGTTAAACCTGCTTGATGGATGCAAACTTTTTTTTAAATTGTCATTCTTCTCCATGCAAATTTGTTGTGAAGATGTCAAATATCATGTGAAGACCTGAAAATTCCTCCACTAGGAGTTAATAAAGCTTAATCTGCTAGTCATTAAGGACTCAATTAATTCACCATTTTCATATAAAGCTACAATCTTTGGTGCAGATATGAACTTAAAGATGATGAGCAGGAGAAAATTGAGCGTCTCGCTGAGGATGGTGATATATATAATAAGTTGGCAAGGTCATTAGCACCTGAAATATTTGGCCATGAAGACGTTAAAAAGGCTCTTCTACTACTGCTTGTTGGGGCACCTCATCGAAAGCTCTCAGATGGTATGAAGGTAAGTATTAAGTGACATTGCTATCTTATTAGTGTTATTATGATGGAATCATCCAGACATGACTATGCTGATGTGACAGGATTTTTTATTTTATTATGAGATATGATATTTAATTGCAGAATGCTTGTATCTGATCTCACTCTTCAGGTGTGAAACTTGAAGAAACACAAGCATTTGCAATGAAAAAAATGGCAACATATATTTTTCTTCTTTTCTTTTACAATGAAAGGAACGGGCTTTTCTTTTTGCAAGCCCATTTCCAGCGCCAGAGAAATTTCTGAGATGTGATTTGCTGGGATAAAACAAATATAACTTTTTATATTTTAGAAAATATTCTCACTGTCAGCAGCTAACTGGCTTCAGATGAATATTAACCAGCCTTGCATGAAAATCAATTTTGATGTGCAGATCAGAGGGGACCTGCACATTTGTTTAATGGGAGATCCTGGGGTTGCAAAAAGTCAGCTACTCAAACACATTATTAATGTTGCACCAAGGGGAGTGTATACTACAGGCCGAGGAAGCAGTGGAGTTGGTCTAACTGCAGCTGTCCAGAAAGATCCTGTCACAAATGAGATGGTTCTTGAAGGAGGAGCACTGGTGAGAGTGATCTTCTTTTCTTCTTTTTTTTTTTGTTTATTTTTTTTCTATTTATTATTACTTTTGTTTAACCACATGTAGTATGCACATATATAAATATGAAAATTTATATGATAATGGACTCCCATCATCTGCTCAACCCTTCAACTGTATGATGATGATGATGCCAGTTGATATTTGCAGGTACAAGTTGAGTCTAAACATAAGTATCTGTGCTTATAGTTCATATCTTCATGGTATTTCCAACATGTCTGCAACTTTCACATTCTTTGGCATGAGCATGCATGGCTTGCTCCTGCAAGCATATGCTGGCAATTGACTTTCCTTGCTTGCTTCCTGGGAAATACATGGAGTGAATCTAAATCACCCAAAATAAAAGATTTTTTTTACTTTTCATAATTCCTTAAATTTTCCATTTTGTTCCATACTCTGCATTTTATTTTACAAAACTTTTACAAATGAGTATGGAGTATTTGTTTCAAATATTAAATTTGCAGGTACTGGCAGATATGGGAATATGTGCGATTGACGAGTTTGACAAAATGGAAGAATCAGATAGAACTGCAATCCATGAAGTGATGGAGCAGCAAACTGTAAGCATAGCAAAAGCTGGCATCACTACCTCTCTTAATGCAAGAACAGCTGTTCTTGCTGCTGCCAATCCTGCCTGGTACAAATTGAATCTGCATTTTTCATTTTATCTTGGTTTTTTGTGCCGAAGGCCTATTTATTTTTAACAGCCTAACATCTCTATTTATTTTTAGGGGAAGATATGATCTTCGGAGGACTCCAGCTGAAAATATTAATCTTCCACCAGCTCTTTTATCACGTTTTGACTTCCTGTGGCTTATTCTGGATAGAGCGGACATGGATAGTGACCTTGAAATGGCAAGACATGTGGTCCATGTCCATCAAAATCTTGAATCTCCTTCACTTGGATTCACACCACTTGAACCATCTGTTCTCAGGTAATTCTTCATAATATTTGTATTATCTGCTAACAAGCCTTGTCATACTTTTTGTTATTGATTCAGAAAAATCCTTGGACGATAAAACTTTCTATTCTCTTACACAGAGCATATATCTCAGCTGCACGAAGGATAGTTCCTTCTGTCCCAAGGAAACTTGAGGAGTATATTGCTACTGCATATGCTAGCATCCGCCAAGATGAAGCTAAATCAAATGCACCACACTCTTATACAACTGTCAGAACGCTTCTTAGCATTCTGCGGATATCCATTGTGAGCCCTATCTTTAATTCTGAGTGCTTTTTCTTTTTCCTGAGTAAACAGTGGTTCTTAGCATTTATGCATAGGTTGGGTTGACAACACTGGAGCTTGAATACCCAATGCAGTTTTTCATTGTGTCCATGATCAGGAAATCATAATCTCTAATTGCAGGCCTTAGCAAGGCTTCGATTCTCAGAAACGGTAGCTCAGAGTGATGTGGATGAGGCACTGCGTTTGATGCAGATGTCAAAGTTCTCATTATACTCAGATGATCGCCAGAGATCTGGTTTAGATGCCATCTCTGATATCTATTCAATATTACGAGATGAAGCTGCCAGGACAAACAGCATGGATGTAAGCTATGCTCATGCTCTCAACTGGATATCCAGAAAGGTTAGCTTTTATTGCTTAACCCTTTCTGATATTTATGATCTTATACCTTTTAAACAATTGATAAATTTTGTAAATTATAAGCTCTTGAAACCAGTTAAGCACTTTGTGTAATCTTACTTTAATAGCCAACCGGTCTATCGTCCAATTTGAATGACGGGCTGCATTGTTGCTTATATATTGTGCATTCCTATTTGCTGCATCTAGATTCCATATTTTTCCCCTTTTTCTGCGCTTTATTTGTGGATGTTATTGCACTTTTCTCCAATAGAAGTGCCATGATAAGGCATGTAAGAAGAGACCCACAAATCTAGCATTATTGGAAATTGACGATGAAAACTGTTTTTTTCCATGATTAGAAATATTTTTTTTGGAAATTGACTTAAAATGAGTGCTTATGAGAAATTGTTCTACATTACTTGATCTAGAAATGGTGACGTGTGTGTCTTTATTTGTTGTCAACAAGTGGGAATTTCTCGAGAAAAACATCACATGGCGTACTAGTTAAGAGGCATAATTTTCTAAGTTCTTATTTTTAGTGGAGACGGATATCTGATCATGGTGATTTTTTTGACCTTGATATTCTTGTAACCATGCCTGTCTTTGTGCCTGCAGACTAGAACCTCGCATTGCCAATGTTTTTATTACATCTCTGAGCCTATTTTACCCTTGCAGTTCCATTTCTCTCCTCTGGTTTACCGTTGCATTCATGATATTACATGTTATTGCTATTACCACCGTGCATAGAGCTGTTTACAACCACCATTAATCCTTCTAGGTAGTTTTTACACTGTCAGAACATAAATAATGTATGTGTGAGCTCTGTTCAATTGATAGTTGCATGGAGACAAGAAACTAACAAGTGTATGTGCTTTTTATCATCTTACACTATTTATGGAAATATGTGCTTTTCATGATATTTGTCTTCTCGTTTCTGCTTGTTGATGAGATTGTCCTTTTGACATTGTTTGGGTAGGGTTATAGCGAAGCTCAGCTAAAGGAGTGCTTAGAAGAATATGCTGCCTTGAACGTGTGGCAGATCCACCCCAACACCTTTGACATCCATTTTATCGATGCCTGATTTTCAGCGCATCATGCACAACATGACATGATGCCACATATATCTCAAGACTCATTATGGAAGTCCAGAAGTTTTTGTCCAGGGAATGGATTTCCAATCTGCTGGCCCTTAACAGTCAGTCTGGAGAGCTCAGCTATCATGGAAGATGAACTTGTCAAAACAAATTTCTTTGGTTGCTGTACGGATCCATTTCAGCTGATGCTGGAACCATTCAATGTGCTATTAACCTTTCAGCTAGGCAGCATTAGTGTATTTTAAGTGACTGGTGATTTTATGATGTTCGATCTGGTGCTGATATGTTGAGGATGGTATATTATTTGTCAAACTTGGTTGTGGTTATGTTGTGAGAGAGTAACGTTGTCAAGATAAAATGTTTTTACCAATATAAACCGAATGTCTGTTAGATACAATGCGTATATTTATCATTTCCACCAGGTGATTGAGTTCAAGTCTAAGCTTCAAGATTTATACCAGGTGAACCCATCAGTTCCCATAGGGTGGGTCTTAGATTGATCCGACCTACGGAAGTCTCATGTGGGTCTGGTTCGGATTTGTATGGTTAAGGGGTGCAGAGAGGAATACCGTACCTATTGAATTCCCAGTACCTATGTATTCTTACTTTTCCAGCTGTGCAGTCCCAAAATTTGCTCTATTGGTTCATATCAAGATTTCGGGATCTAGCATCAACCGTAAGATGGTAATAATTTACGGCCCCTTATTGAGATTTTGGGGGTTGGCCTTTTCAACAATAGTTAAGCTAAAACTTGTTAAGCTTCAGATAATTATTCAGGAAACAAAAGGATGCTTGCTTTGTAATAGCGTCGTCTTTGATTGTTAGAGTAACAGAAAAAGGTTTAAGTTGCCAGATCTTCTGCAAAAGAGGCAGCATGTGTGTTATAAATGAAAGTGAATTATATATAGAATCAAGAACATTTCTGGGTTTCAAATAGAATCATCTGGAAGACAAATGTCATAAAATAGCAGCTTGCCAAACACTTACATTGATAATGTCCATGGAATGTAACTAAACACCTGCGAGAGGGTGGTTAATAATTTTCCAGAGGGAGATGAAACTACCTCCAAGCCCTCCCAAAACACATGGATGCAGGCAAATGCAAAGCGCAAAAGCACAATCATGAAGACTCATCCTCATGATGATACACTTCACAAGACTTGACCCGTGCCGAATATTTGCTGCGCCTTGCAATTGCAACAGATTCCACCAGAACATACATGTCAAGCTTCCTCAAGTCAATACCGGGTCATAATTTCTACTAAAAGGTCCTAAATTCAGCTTGTCTGCAAATAACAGGCTGAATTGCAATTTGATCATGTCTTTGGGTTGGCAGATGGTAACACGCCATCATCTGATACAACCGGAGGCTGGTCGACACTACCATTTGCATCTACTTCTGTTCCTTGAGCGCTCATCTCACTGAAGGTCCTCTTCCTTGATGATGATTCAGAATTCTCCGTCTCCATGGTCTTCTCCCCTTCCCCCTTGTCTTTCATTTCTTTCTCCTTCTCCAGCTGGACATCACTGGTGGAAGGTGGAGGTGGCACTGGCGCCAGCTCATGGCCACTCAGCCTGCAGTAAACTCTCTCAACAGTTTCACTGATCTCTTTCCCCAAACCACTGTTGTCAAGAATAAGCTCCCAAACTGCTTTCGAAGCCTTTTCGAGCACCGGAGTTCTGCAAATTTGCTAATAAATAAGTTTACCATTGTAAAGCAATAAAAGGTGGTTAATAAAATGACATTTACAGTCAAAACTCATCCTTTTTCTCTTTCCTTTTTTTGAGGAGGAGGAGGAGGAGGGGGAGGGGGGGATAAAAGGGAGGGAAAACCCACTTGTTCCTTTTTTTTCCCTTCCCCCTTTTGAGGGAAAAGGGAGGAAATCACACCCTCAATATCTTAGGGAATTGATATATAATCTTGTGGACCCTAAAAAGGTTTTTTTAAATTGTGTTCTTTCCTCATGGGAAACATAACAAAATGAAACTACCAGTCTTCGTAAAATCAAGACATTGATTTCATTCACGGTATGTAGAAAACATCATGATTAAATCGGTCACATGAAGGCAAGCCCAGCAGAGAATGCTACCAAGTTATATTTCCCATTAAAGAACTAAAGTACGAGATGATTTTCTTAAATAAAATGGATTTAATGAGCTAACAATCAGAAGCAGCATATTGTAATCCCCTTTCTTGAAAGAAGATTTAGAAGCATAGATCTTAAGCAGATACTTCACATCAATACTGGGGAAAAAAAAAAACAGATAAATGCGCTTCCTTATTATCTTTTATGTGACATTACTAGTGTGCACTTGTAAGAACAACTACTCACTCAAGTTCGCGCCGAAGTGCATCAAATAACTCTCGCTTGGTCTGTTTCTCTGCACCAGGAGTGTTTAGAACCTTACTTTGCTCCACCATCGTAATTGTATTGTTCTTCAGCTCTTCCTACAACCAAAAGCCAGCCTGCAATTAAGGAACTTACACAGATGGCTGTCCTAAACCTAATGATTTTTTTAGATAATTTAATTCTTTTTTGAGCAATCAACAGAAAAGCAATTTAGCTTCTTTTAAGCAAAAATATATTATTCTAATATTTTACTGTTTCAGAATAATCATTGACCAAACAACACTCTCTGATTCAGGTCAGCAAGCTGATTTTTGGTACTACTATGAGAAGGCCTGTTAGCAGTTTTAGAAGTGCTTATGCACAAGCAAGGAGAGAATATGGAGTAGGCTAGAGTTTGTGGGGGGTGCTTTGCCAGCTGCCACTAATGACAGGGTCAGGGCAGTAAGTGTGCTTGAAGTCTTCAAAAGTGGAACCTTACAAGTAACCCCTTATTAATCAAAAGCCACATTTTTTCGAGGTGTCCTCTATAATTCACTCATACCCACATGACTGCTTTCAGGGGCACGAAAGGTTAAATACTTATCCCTGCCCTTGTCATGCAAAAGAATAAATAATAAGATAAAAAATTAGTACCAATGCAACGGTGGAGAGATTTTCTCCTGCTCAACTACATCAAGGACCATAAGGTTTCAGAAGTCATTTTCATTAGACTAAAACTGACAGAAACTATTTTGCCTGTAGGCAGTCAAGTTTGGACATTTTTGACCAAATCATTGAGCCAATATTAACTGAATGGTGGTCTTTGGGATGCAATAAACTGAACATGTATTTAAACATCTTGTTCTAGTTTTAAACTTTTATTTCAAAATGTTCACATCAAATCGAAACATTTGAAGCAAAACTTTCAGTAATGATACATATTCCAAGTATACCACCGTAGTTTTAGGAGCTGTTAGGAGATCTGACCAAATCATGGCAACATACAGAGGACATTACCCATTATGTAATGTGGATCTACATAACAAAGTGCATGAATTAGTAAATAATTCATCTTTTGTTAAGTTCTACCTTGAATACTCATGACTATATTCAAAGTTCATTTATGGAATTATAAGCAGGATACAAATGTACATATATCACAAAATCGTGCCCAACAAAAACAAAAACAATCATATAAATTGCTGGCTTGCAGCATATGCCCCTCAAAGCTGAGGGATTTCCTCCTTGCAACCAACATTAGTGCGAGTATAAGACTAGAGATGAAAAATCAACCCTTATGGAAAATTTAACAAATTTTGAAATTAAAGAATTAGGTCCACTAATAAAATTTTCTAATGTCTAATTGTGGAAACATCTAGGCAGCTTAGTAATCTCCACAATCAGCAAGAAGCTACAGGATATAAGGCACATCATTCTTACCCATAAACTTAGCCTTTCATATATGCTGACTTTGACCTTCTACTTTGACCTATGATCCTTAAACTTTGCAATTAGTAGCATTTGACCTTCAACTTAACCTTAGTTATTAGCTTGTATCCTTATCCATCAGCCTATGTTTGCTATCCACAACCTCTGCCATCCCAACAACCCTCAGACTTAACTACAACCGACCTATCCTGTATAAGCAAAAACCTAGAGTAACAACTTAATCATCATATGGACATATAGAGGATCCGCTAAAACCTTAATACCAGCCTCAACATTAACCCACAAGCTTTACATACCATATCTCACTTAATGGGTCTTATTACACCGAATTTATACCTTATTTTAACCACATTGACATGACTCTAACCTTCGGGCCAATCGTCCAAGGCCCGGACTTATAACCGTAGGTCGCTCCAATCCAAAAAGGCCAACCCTGACCAGCTATGGCCTACTAGCCTAAGAATAAATGCCAATTTCACTTTAAAACACCCATAACAAATACAGACAGAAACCCCTTCCCTTAAAATCTCTTGCTCTCTATCATGTTCCACCAGTTCTTACTTCTCTACTCTAAGGTTCCAGAAAAAAGCACTAAGATAAACAAAAAGAATCTTCATAGAAAACATATCTCAAAACAACAAACGTGGTAGAGCATCCCTTGTTCATTTTGCAGCTCCGTGTATCTTATGATAAATAGCCAACTTAAGCCACCTCGATCTGTTGAACAAACCATCTAATCCTTGTGTCTGACTTTCTCAAAGCCTCCACTAACAGCCCCATCTCCTATCTACCAGATAGGACATTGCACTTCTCCACCGAACATGGAACCAAAAATGACGCTTGCATCCAATCATTTGAAGTTTTGAACCAAAAGTTCACCAAAAATATTGAGTGAGTCGTGTATCACGATAATTTACCTCCAACATGTAGGAGGTTGCCCCAAGATATTTCCAATTACAGCATTTTCAAACCCCGCAGCAGGTATTCAGATATTAAGTTAGATACTCAGTTAACCAGGATAAAAGATTGGCATATTCAATTAACCTCTCTCACTCTCTGTGTATGTGCATATGTGTGGCTTGGCTCAATTAATTTCCTCATTCTCTAACAAAACCTGATGCTCAGGAATTCCAAAGGTCAGTTTGTGGCCTTTATGAAAATAATATTTGCAGACTATTATTATAGAACAGAGTGCCCATTTTCATAATATAAAACAAGATGAAAATCACCTGGGTTGCATTAAACCAACCTAGAGTCTTCTCATCTTACAAATAAAAGGAAAACAACAATTTCCAGAAAATGTTAAGTACAATAACCAAAACTTCAGCAACCACATTACAGATCATATTTATAAAACAGCATATCCAGAACAGGAGTATTGCAGTTGCACCATACACCAGCAGCAAGTCACCAAGACAATAGCTCATAATTCGAAGATAATGCTAACAAAAGCGAATGAATACGCTTATAAATTATTTGGCATAAGTTATATCTTCATTCTGAAAGCACATCTCCATTCACAGGAAAAGAACAAATGTATCAATTTTCTTTTTGCATGAAAATATCCAATTTAAACAACAAAGAAAAGTTGGGTTGATATTCTTACATTGGCCTTTAGCTGATTTATAATCTTTAGTCTAATAGCATCAATAGTGCCATCATTCATTAGTGATTCAAGTACATCTTCAGGTGTTATCACACGGGAACCCATGAAACTTTAACAAAGTACCTGCAACTCCTTTACCTTGAAGAATTTAATAATGGCACTAACGAACCTAGTGGAGCACCTACACGAGTAATTTTCTTCACATCAGCGTAGTAAGAGTGGTGCTTTGCATATAACAAATAACACACTAGGAAGAAGAAGGGAAAGAAAAGCTTCTTTAGGCAAATAGAACACCATATTGAATAAGTCCTACCTCAAAAGCTTTCTAAATCATAATCACAAATTGGAGCTTGGGATAAATTCCCAAAGGGAAAGCTTGTACTTGAGAAAAAATTCAGGAAAAAGTTGAGAAAGTGTTGAAGCCAATTAGAGATTTGATAACATCTGGCTAGATAAGCCCACTTCAACATAAATCAGGGTAAGTTACAAACTTCATAAAATATCCATAAAACTACAGACAATATATCAGATGTTCCAGGACATTCTCAAAATGATGAAAAATTTAGGAAAAATTCCAAAACAATTCACTAAACATTCTCAACAATCACGCGAGATTGAGGAGATGTTCCAGGTTACTAACAAAAATCATAAATAGATCAGAAGTAGTGATCAGGAAATAGGTTAGGGTTCCAAAAACAGAAGTTTTGGTGGGAAAAGCGGGAAGGAACCCTAATATTTCGATTTCACAGAATAAAAACGACGGAAAGATCGGACTTTTTTGAGAGGTTACAGCAAGAACGAATCTTTCATCTGAAAACCGCATGCGTATGCGAATTTTTCTTTTTTAAAAAAAAAAAACCGACAAGGATAAGGGAAAGGAGGGAAGAAGGTTACCCGGAGAAAGACTGGCGCCGTTCTCAAGCGCGGAGTGAGAGGATGGGGGCGGGATGCACCAGGTAATAGGCTAATAATATAATGACGAAGGTCCGACCGAGATCCAACGTCGAACCAAGCGGTCCTCACCCGAAAAGGCTTAACCGGTCCAAGTTAATGGGTCCGAAAACCGGGATAACACGGCGTTAGCAATGATGTGTTGGTCGGATCAAAAGGTTCACGTTGGGTCCAGAGGAAAACAGACAATTCAAATTATTCTATACAATATTTTATAAATATAACTTAATTTATATATGATAAAGATAACTTATTTATAAAAGATTAAATTGGTCCATGATATGTTACTTTCAAAGTTCAAGTTGTTTTGGTATCAACCTTACCAAATTACTTAGGAAGTCAAATAGAGTCAAGAATGCCAGACCTTTAAATCTGGCCCCGGTCTATGTAATAAACAGTTTAGTTGTATTGATAAATTGATAATTTGGACCAAACAAAGGATAGCCCAAATCACATTAATTATGCATTGGGTTCGTATTAGATTGGCAAGTTAGGATTTAAGTAGAAACCTGATCCAACATGCTAGTAAAATAGAGGGCTGATATTTGGGTTGGATGATGCACGTTGGTAGAGGCATGGATGGCCATAAGCTCATCTGGTTAAACAATTAAATTTGGTGGTGTAAAATTAGTGCAATGATTAGAGGTGCAGTAGGGTCGAGCCGAGATGACCCCAAGCCATTCCTGTTCCTTGATTGGGTTGTAATATTAGATCCAGACTTAATCCAATAAAACATCAGATCGGATCGAATTGGGTCGACGGCCAAAATTTTTGATCCAACGAGTCATTCAGATCGGATCGAATCTATATATAAACCAATTTCAATCCAAAAAATTTGAATCTGGACTAAATATGAATCAAAAATAGCCAACTACTTAATTACCACAGCCAGCTACTATTAATCATATAAAATAAATAATAAATAATATTACTCTCAAAATAAATTAAGATATAAAAATAAATTTTAAACCTATCTTTGTGTAAAAGATATTTTTCATATAAGTCTTAAATTATAATTTAGAAGTTCAAACAAATTTCAATACTAATAGTATCGGATTCGGATCAGATCAAGTTATAAAGTAGAAGATCCAAAATTCATCCAACAATCAAATGGATCGAGTCAGATGAGGTCAAGTCTAAATTCAGTAAACATAGATCCAATCCAAACAATAGAATAGATCCAATTTTATAACTCAACGCAATCCCATGGATCCTCTAAAATGGGTCAAATTGGATCTAAATTGGTCGGATCGAATTGGATCAAGTCATTTATCAATCCCAATCCATTTGCAACCTTAGCAACATTGTCATAAATTCCATGTTAAGCAATAATCAAGCTTTAGGCGAGGATTCCAAATTTCTATAATCATAAAGAATAAATCTACCAATTTTTTTAAAGAAAAATTAATTAAAAAGAAGAACTCAAGTCTTTGTGCCAGCCAAACAAGATAACTTCTAGATTGATAAATAGTACCATCGGGCTTTCTACTATTTATCATTTTTGATTGTGGCTATAAATTATGATTTTCATAATAATCATAATTTTTTAATTTCAACTTAGTTTAATCCAGACATATCTCGACAAATAATGATCATTACAATCATTACAACTCATATGCTAATAACATTTTCGGAAGGGATTTCTTAAGCTGGCATATAACTTAATGAAACATATCAAAAGTAAACCACCAGCAGAGACAAATAGGATCAAGTGTGCTATAGTATAAAAGAGAAGGCATCATTAGTCCCATATTGATTGTGAATCAAATGATATTCTAACTTATATAGAAAGGGATCATCCTTCTCATGTGGCCGATACTTTTTAAAGGGTAAAACTATGAGACTCGTAGTCCAGAATGGATAATACCTCACATGCCGAGCTATAAACCTTTGGCCACAAGAGTGACATACCAGGTAGAGGACCATCCTTGT
Source organism: Elaeis guineensis (assembly GCF_000442705.2). Taxonomy (NCBI): domain Eukaryota; kingdom Viridiplantae; phylum Streptophyta; class Magnoliopsida; order Arecales; family Arecaceae; genus Elaeis; species Elaeis guineensis. Next base: position 180,658,055 of record NC_025993.2, on the reverse strand, counting down.
AATTATGAGACTCCTCCCACCCATACACAAGCTCCTCTTTGATTGGAGGGCTATTTTGTGGTGTAGAAGGAAAGGCATCATTAGTTTCATATTAGTTGTGGGTCAAGAGCGACTCTGACTTATGTAAGAAGAGATTATTTTTCTCAGGTGAGATATTTTTTGAACGATAAATTTATGAGGCCTATGGGTTAAAGCAAATAATACTTAACATGTCAAGTCATGACCATTGGTTGCAGCAAAGTATAACATGAGCACCACACTAACTCATTTGGTCTACAGGAATTTGAGGGAAAATGCGATTCTTAGGAAGTAAAAAAATACTTTTTATTTGGTTGGAGTTTTCAAACGAGAGAAATTGGAAGAAAATCTTTCCATCAGAATATAATTTCTATATTTCATGGGAAAGAAAAATCTATCTGAAAGGTAAATTTTTAGAATTTTCATGAAATGAAATTAGAGGCCTCTTTTCTCAAAAATAAAATATTTATATTAATATATATTATATTAAAATATTAATATTAGATTTATATTAATATATATAAACTATTGAATTTTGCTATGATGCTTTTTTATAATATCTTATCTAAAGGACATTAATGGTATTACGCGTTAACTTTTTTATATATTTTATTATTTTTTAAAAAATAATAATTATTATTATTATTATTATTTCTTTCTTCTTTCTCTACCATTGATTTCATCTTGCCCAACCACCCCACCTTGCCAGCCTCCGATGCCACTTGTGGCTCCTCTGCGCTCCCCTCCCTAGGCCCCCACACCTCTTTTTTGCCACCACCCGACCCCTCGAGCCTCCTCCACTCCTCTATGCATGCCCCTTGTGGCCCGTGCCTCCTTTGCTCCTGATTCCGGCCCTCCTCCAACATTCACCACTACTTTGCACCCCCCTGACCCCCCATCCCCAGCGGCCACGGCTACTCTGCGCCACCTCCTATCGAAAGCTCACCCCCGGCAGTTGCAACTCCTCTGTGCCCACCTTTGACCCTGCGCACCCTCTTCCCCCATGGCTTCTCTGTGCCACCATAACCACCCTCCCCCCACCACCCTCCATGGCTTGCAGCTTCTCTATGCCGCCGCCGCCGCCCCCCTGGCGCTCGCAGCTCCTCCATGTTCACCCCCTTCTAATGGCCCATGAAGAAAGAGAAGATTTTTTGAAAAAAATAATTTGATTGTAGTATGAAATAATCTTAATATTAAAATATTTATCACACCAGTCATACACATGGATATTTCATCGAGTTGAAATCTGAGTGATCCATATTAAATCTGTCAGCCAGAAATAGATAAAAAATAAAAAAATCAAAATGCCCTTTGAAACACCATAGCAAAATTTAAAATTATTATGATCTAATATTATATTAATATTTAGATAAAATTTGAAAGTAAAAAGATATGATCTTATATCTATTAAAGATATAATAAATATTTTATACTTTTTTTAATGAAAATAAATGCTTAATTAAATATAAGCTACTTTATGATAAGTTATTTTTTCATAATCAACCAAACAAATCAAATTTATTTTCTCATATATCATTTTTTCAAGAATAAAATTTTCAACAATAATATCTAAGGGAATAAAATTTTTCCCATGAATTAAATGAATTTGGGTCCAAAACCTTTATCCTGCGTTCTTAGAATTTGGTACGAGAGAAGTTTTAACTTTTAGGTTTTTTTCCTTTAAGATAGGCATTATAGAAAATGTTGTAAAATCAGAAGCCCACCCTGTACACCTTTTTTGTGGTGCTTGCCTCATATGATTTTTATTTGCTAATTTTGATAATAGTAAAAATCCTTGAACAGATAAAAGGTAAAATCCACCACTTATACAAGAGAGAGCTTGGGAGTAAGGGTGCAATCAAGCTGGGTTAAGCCAGTAGTTAGAAGCTTAAACTCGATTCGATTTAAAATGTTCGGACTCAAATCGATCGATTCTTAATATCCAAGCTCAAGTCGACTGCATGAAAGAAGACAAAACTCGAGATCGATTCGATTCGACTCAAAAATCTTTGAGCCATATTCGTGCTCTAATTCGATCCTTAACCTACTAAGAGTATATATATTTATATATATAAATAAAAATAATATTATTAAAAATATATATAACTTAAATAAATTCGTGAGCTTTCAAACCGAGTATTCTGCTACTCAAGCTCAATTATAGTCTAGCTCCAGCATTTCACGAGTAACTCAACTTATTTGTACCTCTAATTGAGAGGAGGAGATTAGAGAGAATATCAAGGCTTTTGAGGGCATTTTAGAATTTTGAAAGATTTTTTCAAAGTATGCCAATGAAAACAATCGCATGAACTGATTATAGTGTGATGGTTATTTCAGAAAAGTGTTATAAGAAGTTTTAATATTTTCAATTCAAACATGAAGGGTGAGGGCTGCCTGTCCGGTCACGTACCGTAGTGATGGTGCTCTTCGATTCAGATACGAAGAATAATTTTGAATCTTATTCATGAAACATGATAATAATTATTTTTAAGTTCCATATTAAGGTATAACAGGGGCAGTTAAGGAAAAGTGTCGAGTTTTAATTGCTAGGGGTTGGGCATCCGCCTGCCCGAAGGAATTGTGTCTTTGCGGGAACTAAAGTCAAACCGTGTCCTTAAAGGACAACAAGTGTAAAGAGATTCCCGGGCTTGCTTATCGTGCCGGCCCTATAAATACCCCACCCAACACTCTTTCACGCCTACCTTGATCACGAACGTCCTCTTTCATCAGCCTGCAAGAAGCCTCATGGAGCCATCAAGCTCTACTTCAACTGATGATGGTTTAGACTCGGTAAGTAGCTTCTTAATTTTTTTTCTCTTGTTCCTCCTATATCTTGTTATCCGCCTCTGTCTTTCTTCTCCATGCCTAACCCCTCTCTCTCCTTGTCTTTTCTTTTCAGTTCTTCATGTCTTTGGCCATCGGACCTGATGGCAAGACACTTAAGACCGGCCTACTGCGCTCGAGCTGGGACGCGGCAAAGATCATGCAAGACGGCATCACACAGAACAGTCCGAAACTGTTTGCCAGGGGGTTTGAGTCGCACGTCAACCAAGTTCTCTACGGCATTGAACCCAAGAACGAAGGTTCATGCAAAGAAGAAAAAGAAGAAGAAAGGAAGAGTAAGTTCCTTCATCGGTTTGAAGCTAAAGAGAAGGGCTGCGGTGATGAAGACATTAAGGCTTTCTTCTGTCGTCAAGCTCAGAAGGAAAAAATATACAAAATAGACCTTGCAGACATCGCGACGATAGGTGAAGATGAAGACCCATCAGTCTCTGTCTTGACCGATGATAGTTTAGAGTCGGTATGTAGCTTCTTTTTCTCTTGCTCGTTGTTCCTCTCTTTTTTTTTTTTTTTCTTTTTTGATGGATTGTTCCTCTCAGGTCTCATAGCTTTGTTCCTCTTATCTTGATATCCGCCTCTCTCTCTCTCTCTCTCTTTCTTCTCCATGCTTAATCTCTCTCTCCCTCCTTATCTTTTCTTTTTCAGTTTTTCATGTCTTTGGCCATCGGACCTGGTGGCAAGACACTGGAGACCGGCCTACGAGGCTCAAGCTGGGACGCGGCAAAGATCATGCAAGAGAGCATCACACAGAGCAGTCCGAAGCTGTTTGATGCGCACGTCCACCAAGTCCCCTATGGGATAGAACCCAAGAACGAAGATTCACGCAAAGAAGAGAGGGAGAGTAAGTTCCTCCATCAGTTTGAAGCTAAAGAGAAGGGCCGCGGTGACGAAGACGTTGGCGAAAGAATTAAGGCTTTCCCCCGGCGTCAAGCTCAGAAGGAAGAAACATACAAAATAAACCTTGCAGACATCTCGAAGATTGGTGAAGATGAAGATTTGGTCCATAACCAAAAATGAACGAACTTCCATATTCATGTTTTTTTTTTTTCTTTTTTCTTTTTTTTTTTTGACGAAATTGATTTTGACGAAGTTGCATATAACCAGAGTCTGGATGTAGTCCATATGGGCGGATGAGCAATAAAATTATTTCTAGTTTTTCCTTCCCTCTGTGATTTTGTTTTTTATATACCAAGGTGTTTTAGGTCCAAAGAACGTTAAATTTGCTCCCGATGTAATCCTAGTTTTGAATATTGGCAAAGGGCTAGCAGTTGTGAGACTGACTTGTTCTGTAAATATTAGGCATAGTCATCAGATTAAAATCCCATGGGTTTTTTCTGCTAACAATCGATAAATTTCATTCTTAGGCTCAAACTGGACTCTGTTACTAATTGGGCAATCCATTATTGAGCCACATAGTGAGGTACACGAACATGGCATGAAGGTTGGGTTCTGTTGCGGCCAATCCCCTCGTCGCCTGATCGTCGGGAACAAGCGCCTGCAAAAAGAGAAGTCCACACTGACCGGAGGTAGCTCCGGCGGAGACTCTCCGACGGTCAAGTCAGAGAGGTGACTGGGCAACAGTGAAATGAAGACAGAGAGCTCAATCGAGAGAGAGAAAGAGAGGGAGGGAGCAAGCCTGTGATTTTCGAAGGGCCCTTTGCACTGTTGCCTTCCCGGATATATATAGTGGAGCGTGGTATGGCGCCGTCATTAATGGCGCGGACAATTGAGGAATTGTCAACTCACTGTAGACTGTCAGAGTCGCCGTGAAAGCGTCACATCGCCGTGGGCTGTCAAATCACTAGGGTTGACAATGTCCTAGGCGGGATAGTGCCCTTAGGTGGCAGTGCCGCATATTGCTGTCAGGGCTGACAGTCTCTGACGGCCGTACGGCGATAGGAGGAGTCGACCGACCCTAGGTCGGCGGCCATCTGTGTGGCTTCGGGCGAAGATTCGGGCCCCTCTGATAATCAACCGAGCATGTTGCGAGAGTCGGCCATCGGACTTCCCGGTTCAGTCGGTCGGGAGAGTGGGAAAGGCCTGCCCGACCGACATATCCTCAGTGGTAAAGGGCCGTTAATCGGCCGGTGATGGCGTCCGATCGGTCGGTCCGTCGGTCGTTCGGTCGGTTGGTCGATTGGTCGGTCGGTCGGGTACATCCGATCATAAGCCATCGTGAGCGGGGTCGGTCGATCGGTCGGGTACGTCCGATCATAAGCCATCGTGAGCGGGGTCGGTCGGTATCCCCCAACAGTTGCCCCCCTCCACTCCTGAGTCGGACGGCGCGCTGGCCGATGCCTCCGTTTGGACAGCAACGCCGGGCGAAAAGGAGTGGATTCGCCGCAGGCCAAATTCCGACCGTGCCGCGAGTCGATACGACGTCAGGTGTCTCATAAATGTCGAGCGATTCGCTGGCGTCAGGTGTTACGTCGGTGTCAGACGTTTCGTCCCGTCGACGTCAGGTGTCACGTCGGTGATCGAATGCCGGACGATTTGGTGTTAGGCAATCGAGTGCCGGACGATTTGGTGTCAGGTGGTCGGGTGTCCGACGCCTTTTGGGGAACGCAAACTGCCGCCAAGCGCCGGTCCTGGGAGCGTGGGGCGCTGTCAGGCGTCCCATCGGGAACGCGAATCGCCGCGGGCGATTAAATTCGGAATCGAGGCCCTCTTGCCACGTGTCGGAGGTGGTTGGGGCCGGCGTCCTCCGTATTAAATAAGGACGGTGCGGCCTTCCCGGGATGGGCGCACTGGACCATCGGGCCAAAAGGAGGGCCCGGACGCCGCCACGTGTCGCCCATCCAGGGGATCTCGGTCGACGCGGGGTCATCTTGGCCATTGAACGGCCCTATATATATAGGACCACCTGCGCTCGAAGCCCCACCCTAAACAATTTGCTGCAGAGACTCTGTCCGAGTGCTTCCTCCGTTGTCGCCGGCAGTCGTCTCCCCTTTCGCTTTCTAAAGGGTCCGTTTCGGGTTCGTGATCCTTTCCCTCAGCCGTGGTTTCTGTTTAAATCCCCTCTTCTTTCTTCTTCTTCTTCTTTGGCCTCGCCTTTCCCTCGGTTCTGGTGCGATGGCCGAAAATCCATCTCGGGAGGGTCGGTCGGGAAATCCGACCGATGACCCTCGGTCGACTCCGGAAGTTGAGGTTTCCTCGCTTTCGAGGCCGAACGTTGATCGGCTTCGGGATTAGTATCGCATCCCGGAGCAGTTTCAACTTTCCGCCCCAGGGGTCGGCGGTCGGGTTAACAACCCCCCGCCGGGCCAGTTGGCGCTGTACGTCGAAGATCTCCGCGCGGGTCTTCGGCTTCCGATTTCGGAGTTCGTCCGAAATTTGCTGGATTATTACGAACTTTGTCCGGCGCAACTGGCGTCGAACTCTGTCCGTCTAATAATCAGCTTCGCTTTGTTGTGCAGCTTCTGCCGACCAACCCTCGTATTTCTCTCTTCCGGGCATTTTTGGTGCTCCGACCCCACTCTAAGGTCCGAGGGTGGTGGCTCTTCAACCCCCAGAAGGATCTTTCCTTCATCACTGGTCTTCCATCGTCCATCCACGGGTGGAAGAACCAGTTTTTCTTCGTCTCATCTCCTTCTCCTTGGGGCTTTCCTTCTCACTGGGGCGTGCCCCGGACCGAAGCAAACGAGAACAGCCGGGTGGAGGCGGACGACCGGAAGGACTTCCACCGACTCAAGGACATGTCGGTCCTGAAGCAGAGGGAGCTTGTTACCGAACAAGCCCTCTATGACGCTGGCCTGAGCTTGTTCCCCCGTCTAGGTATCGCCCGATCCATCGGTTGTCTTTTCATTCGGCCTTTGTTCTGGTTCTTATATTAATATCTCTGTCGGTATCGCAGGGCACCTCCGAGGATGAGGCCGACCGACGCCGAAATCCGACAGTACGCGGCGAGGAAGAGGCCGGCATCAGGGGCAGGACCTTCGCGTCCGTCGAAGAAGCCCACTGCAGCGGCGCCGACCGTCGAGGCGTCGGCGACCGACCAGTCGGAGTCGGTCATAGCACTCGCAGCTCCGGCGGTGTAACAGGAGGAGAGGCCGACGGAGGAGGCGATCGAAGGGACATCGGTGGCTTCACCGACGGGTGTGGCGCCGGACGACGTTCGGGAACCCGAACATCATCCGGCGGCATCTGCGGCCACAACGGGGGGTGCCGCGTCGGACTCGAGCATCCCCTTCCTACCGGATCCGCCGGTCAGGGTGGCCGATCGGGGGAAAGCCCCGATGGACCCCGCGGACGACACGAGGTCGGGGAGTCGTAATGTGCCGCCCAGCGCTCAGTTCTCCGAAGGGGCGTCGGCGCTGGCCGACCACAACCTGGCCAGGAGGCTGTGCCAGGGGATCCTCCTCCCAGCCGATGTGGAGGCGCTGAGGTCTCGACAAGTGACCGAGATGTTATCCTCGTTCTATCCGACCATGGTCCAGGTAAGTTCCACTTCGCCTCCTCTTTTCTTAATGTTTTCATTATTTTGCTTTCCTGATGAAACGCTCACGTCGGCAGCTGATCTACACCATGTCCGAACTTGAAGCCGGGTACCGGAGGTTCGAGAATGTCCGGGCGGCTTGGAAGGATAGGGCGGCGGCGGCCGAAGATGACCGGCGATGCTGGTCGACCACCTGAAGCAGTCGACCGACCGGGAGGCGAAGCTGGTGGATGAGGTTTCTCGTCTCGGGTCCGAACTCAAGTCAGCCTGAAAAGAAGCCAAACGCAAAGGTCAGACCGTGCACCGTCTGCGGTGCGAGCGCGATGGCGTCGCCGCCGAACTCGAGGGTGAGCGCGAGCAGCTCCGGATCAGCCTGGAGAACCTCGCCAAGGCTGAGGAGGACTTGTCGATCGCCCAGACCGATGCCGACATATCGAAGGCAGAGGCAGAGTCAGCAAGGGACTCTCTCGGTCGAGCGGAAGAGGAAGCAAGGTCGGCGAAGGAGTCGGCGAGTCGGGCGGTGGACGACTTCCACGCCACCGACCAGTACCGGGAGGAAATGTTGGAGTCTGGCTTCGCATCGTACCGGGTGGGGTACGAGGACGGTCGGGATGCGGTCCAAGCCCGGTACCCGGAGCTGGACCTCAGCAGTATCATTCCGTCGGGAGCCGAGGACCAAGCCATGGAAGAGATGGCCGACCCGTCGCCGGAAGAGGGGCTATAATTGGAGATACCATTGTTTCTGGAGGCATCGCCGGGGCGGAAGAGGCCATCCAGGAATAAGTTGCCGAAGGAGAGACGGCCGCGACTCGTGACCCGTTGCCGACTGCCAGTCCCTTGCCGACCGACGATCCTGCTTCGACCGTCGACCCAGTGCCGATCGCGGTGGACACGTCGGTCATCCCTGACCTTCCATCGGTCGAGGAGATTGAGTTGGAAGGATGACCGTGGCCTCGTCGTCTTTTATCCTTTTTATTTCTTCTTCTCAGAACACTTGTAACTGGGCTTCGACCTAACTTTGTAAGCTTCTTTTGATCTTCAATGAAGTTACAGTTACAGACTTAAATTTTTTCCCTCTGCCTGTTTTTCTTTCTTTCATGTGTTGTAGAATGCATCTGAACACGTAAGTTGCCAACCCATATAGGTCTGTTAGGTCGTTCGACAGCTCGTGCTGCCGTGAAGGTAGGACATGTCCCGACTTTGGCTCGGCCTTCAAAGGTCGAGGTCGTAAGTCGGGCATCCTTCATTGAGTCGGAAAACTGACCGACCACCGGATGAAGGTTCGGTAGTCAGGTCTCTTCCGACGCGTTCAGTCGAATGTCGTCCGACGCATTTAGTCGGGGGAGCACCGATAAGTCGGATCCCGATACCTTTGTGTCGGGTATCCCTACTGCGCCTCATGATATACGATGGTAAACCGAATATCTTCCGACCGGCCGTAGCTCGGTCGGTGAGTCATGAATGCGACTGAGGTCGCATCGTGCGATAGACGGTGGTAAGCACCGAATATCTCCCGACCGACCGTAGCTCGGTCAGTGAGTCATGAATGCGACTGAGGTCGCATCGTGCGATAGACGGTGGTAAGCCGAATATCCTTCGACCGGCCGTAGCTAGGTTGGTAAGTCGCGAGAGCAGTCGCGTAGGCATTCCGCCTTTCTTTGGTCGGGGCTCAGTCGGTAGGTTAGCCAATTGTCCGGCCCAAAAGTACGATCATAGAAGGAGTGTCAACTCCCGTCAATATAGATATATCGGTCCTTGTAAGGGTCCGATATTTCGTCGATCGTCGAAGGAGTGTCAACTTCCGTCAATATAGATATATCGGTCCTCGTAAGGGTCCGATGTTTCGTCGACCGTCGAAGGAGTGTGACTCCCGACCATGTAGATATATCGATCTTCATGAGAGTCCGATGTATCATCGACGATGGTGCCGTCGGCCTCAGGTGGACACCAAGTCTGAGTCGGCACGTCGGGGCTCGACCCTGGTGAGCGCCGATCGTCAGTTGAAGAGTTAAAACTCCGAGATTTCAAACTGGATTTGCATTCCGAATGAACAAGTATAAAGTTCATTGATGATACAACTTCAGGTTATCGGCGTTCCATGTTCGGGGAATGGGTTTTCCTTCCAGAGTCTCCAGTCGGTAGGCCCTCGGACCATAGGTGTCTGTCACCGTGTAGGGCCCTTCCCAGTTCGGAGCCAGCTTCCATTGGTCCAGGGGCTTCGAGACCTCTGCCTTTCTCAGGACCAAGTCACCAGGCCTGAAAAGTTTTGGTCTGACCTTGACGTTGTAATACCGGGCTACCTTCTGTCGGTAGGAAGCCATGCGAAGTTGAGCCTCATTTCGGAGTTCGGGGAGGAGGTCTAAGTCGGCTCTCCGGCAATCAGAGTTGTCCGGCTCTTGATATCGCTCGACCCTTGTAGACGGCTGCCCGATCTCGAATGGGATCATCGCTTCCGTCCCATAGGCCAAACCGAAAGGCGACTCTCCGGTCGGCACGCGGGGGGTCGTTCGGTAAGCCCACAGAACGGAGCCTAGCTCGTCGGTCCAGAGGCCTTTGGCTTCATTTAGTCGAGTTTTGAGCCCGTGTAGTATGGTCCGGTTGGTCACCTCGACTTCGTCGTTGGACTGTGGGTGCCCGACCGAAGTCAGTCGGTGCGTGATGTGAAACCTTGCGCAGAAATTTCTAAATCTTGGTTGTCGAACTGCCGCCCATTGTCGGTGATAATGGTATGCGGCAATCCGAACCTAAAGATGATGGATTTTTGGACAAAGTCCTCCATCTTTCGCTCGGTAATCTGCGCCAGGGGCTCGACCTCCACCCACTTAGTGAAGTAGTCGATGGCGAAACTATGAACTTTCTTTGACCCGATGCCGGAGGGAAAGGACCGAGAATGTCGACCCCCCACTGGGCGAAGGGCCATGGAGCGACGATAGGAGCGATTTGGCTGGCCGGTCGGTGCTACACGTTAGCGTACTTCTGGCAAGGTTCGCACCTCCGGACCAACTCAGCCGCATCCTTCCTCATGGTGGGCCAGTAGTAACCCTGTCGCAGGACTTTGTAGGCTAGAGACTTGCCCCCCAAGTGATTCCCGCAGATCTCTTCGTGTACTTCTCGGAGAGCATATCTGCGTCGGTCGGTCCCAAGCACCTAAGCAAGGAAGGGAGAACGATCTTTTGTAGAGTCGGCCATCCATGATCACATATTGGGAGGCCGACCATCGGAGCCTCTTGGCCTCCGTGGGGTCTTCAGGGCCGATCCGTCAGTCAGGAACCGGACAATCGGATCCATCCAGCTTGGTTCGGCTGTTAGTTGTAGTACTTCTTCGACCCGGTCGATACTCGGCTGCTCGAGGTTCTCCACGAACGTCCGGCCCAAAGAATCGAAAGCCGAAGTCGCCAGTCTGGAGAGTGCGTCGGCCCGGGCGTTCTCCGACCTAGGGATGTGGAAAATTTCAAAATACCTGAGGTGCGCTACGAGGTCCTTCACTTTCTGGAGATATTTGGTCATGGTCGGATCTCGCACCTCGAATTCACCTTTGACCTGCCCCACGATCAGCTGAGAATCGGAGAATGCCCGGAGGCTGTCGACGCCCAGTTCCCTCACCATCCTCAAGCCGGTGAGGAGCGCTTCGTACTCGGCTTGGTTATTGGAGGCTTTGAAGTTGAATCGGAGGGCGTACTCGGTGACTACCCCATCCGAGTTCGTGAGCACGAACCCAGCCCCGCTCCCTTGAGCGTTTGAAGCTCCGTCAATGTGCAGTACCCAAGTGGAGATCGGGTCTGGCTCGGAGACCGCATCTCGTCCCGGGTCCGCAGCTCCTGACCCTTGGTCGGCGGTTGGGCACTCGACGATGAAGTCGGCCAGGACCTGGGCCTTTAAGGCAGGTCGCGGTCGGAACCGTATGTCGAACTCGCTGAGCTTCATCGCCCACTTCGCCAGTCGTCCCGATGTGTCCGGTCGGTGCAGGATCGCCCTCAGGGGCTGGTTGGTGAGAACCACTATGGCATGAGCCTGGAAGTATGGGCGGAGTCATTGTGCGGAGACGGTCAAGACGAAAATCATCTTTTCCATCTTCGAATATCGGGCTTCAGCACCGTGGAGTACTTTGCTGGTATAGTAGATAGGCTGATGGGTTCGGCTCTCATTTTCTCGGACGAGCATCGAACTGACCGCCTCAGAGGAGGTGGCCAAATAGAGATACAAGGTCTCCCCGACCTGCGGCTTCACGAGCAGCGGCGGGGAAGCCAAGTACTTTTTCAGATCTTCGAAGGCCTGTTGGCACTCATCCGACCAAGAAAAACCCTTCGCCTGCCGTAGAGTTTTGAAAAACGGGAGGCACCTTTCAGCTGATCGAGAAATGAACCGGCTGAGAGCAATGATTTTTCCGTTCAGCTGCTAGACCTCCATCTTGATATTCGGATGACGCATGTCGATGATCGCCTTTATTTTCTCGGGGTTGGCCTCGATCCCTCCTGAGAAATGAGGAATCCGAGAAACTTCCCCGAGATCATCCCAAAAGCGCACTTAGTCGGATTCAGCTTCATTCGATGTTGTCGTAGAGTGCGAAAGGTCTCCTCGAGATCCCGAACATGATCCGGAATCCGCACGCTTTTCACCAGCATGTCGTCCACGTATACCTCCATATTGCGCCCGATCTGGTCTTTAAAGACCTTATTGACAAGTCGTTGGTAGGTGGCGCCGGCGTTCTTCAGCCCGAAGGGCATCACCCGATAACAGTAGAGGCCCTTGGGGGTCACGAAGGCAGTGTGCTCCTCATCTTCGGGCGTCATCCGATCTGGTTGTACCCGGCAAAGGCGTCCATGAAGCTAAGCAGTCGAAATCCGGACGTCGCATCCACCAGCTGGTCGATCTTTGGAAGTGGAAAGCTATCTTTTGGACAGGCCCGATTCAGGTCGGTGTAGTTGATGCAAATCCTCCACTTTCCGTTGGCTTTTTTAACCATGACAACATTGGCGAGCCAATCGGGATACGTGGCTTCTCTGATGAAGCCCGCCTCGAGCAGCTTGTCCACTTCTTCGTCGATGGCCCTCTGTCTTTCGGGAGCAAAGGACCTTTTCTTCTGCCTCGCCGGTCTCATCGTCGGGTCGATGTTGAGTCGTGGGTTATTGTCTCTGGAGGGATGCCCGACATATCTGCTGCCGACCAAGCAAATATGTTGGCGTTGGCCGTTAGCAGCTCCATCAACCGTCGCCGTTCTGGGCCGGGCAGTTGAGATCCGACCCATACCTTTCGGTCGGGGTCCTCCGCAACCGGGATTGACACGAGTTGTTCGGCCGGCGAGCCCCGTTCTTCCTCCTCCCGTTGGTCTAGCTTGTCGATCGTCAGGGAGCCCCTCAAGTCGTCGCTCTGAGCGGAGATCTGGAAGCATCGGCGAGCGAGCTGTTGGTCTCCGTGCATCTCTCCGACTCCGTTCCCAGTCGGAAATCGGACTAAGAGATGGTACGTCGAGACGATCGCTTTGAGGGCGTTAAGTCCGGGTCTTCCAAGTATGGCGTTGTAGGCCGAAGGCACTTGGACGACCACAAAAGTCAAATGAACCGTGCTTTGTCGTGGTTCGGAGCCGACCGTCATGGGCAGGGTAACTTCACCTTCCGTTGAGACGGCGTCCCTGGCAAAGCCTATCAAGGGCGTAGAGACCCTCTTGAGTCGGTCGGTAGACAGTCGCATCCAGGAGAAGGTCGAGTAAAAAAAATATTTGTCGAACTTCCATTATCTATAAAAATTCTTTTTACATCATAGTTTGCTATTGTTGCCGAAACAATAACAGCATCGTCGTGGGGAGTTTGGATGCCCCGAACGTCTTCTTCTGTAAAAGTAATCACGTCGTCCGGGCGCAGCTTCTTCATGGGCTCCCCTTCAGCAGACGTCCCTGGGCCGGGTCGTTTGGAAATCATATTGATGACCCCGGCCGTCGGCTGATTGGTGGTCGCTTCCTCAGTCGGCTGGGGTCGTCGGTCGGCCACAGGTCGAGTTGGCGGGTTCCTCCAAATTTATTGAGATACCCTCGATGGATGAGAGCTTCGATCTCATCCTTAAGCTGGATGCATTGCTCGATATTGTGGCCGTGGCCCCGGTGGAATCGACAGTACTTCCGTCGGTCGAGGCCTTTTGCCTTCAGAGGCGGAGGCCGTCGTAGGTATTCTTCCCCCTCGATCTCCATCAAAATCTGCGCACGAGAGCGGAGAGAGGAGTGTAAGAGTCATACTGGGGCGTGTCGGCCTTGAAGTCTGCCGTCGGGGTGACTTTTGGTTCCGTCGTGGTGGTGAGACCCGCCATCGGTCGGGGGCTTGCTAGGTTCGGCGGGGACCCGACCCTTCCTTCATTTTTCTTCAGACCCTTGAACTCGATCGAGCGCCGGTCGGAGGCCCCTTCGTCTGTGCGCATATACTTGTACGCGCGCTCCAGCAATTCGGCATATGTACGGGGGAGGGTCTTGTCCAGGGAGTAGGTGAATCGGGACGCCCTCAGCCCTCGTTTCATGGCTGAGATAGCCATGTCTTCATTGAGGTCCCAGACCTCAAGTGTGGCCGCATTGAATCGCGCCACGAAGTGTCGGAGCGTCTCATTTTCTCCCTGTTTGAGGGAGAAAAGGCTGTCCGACGTTCGCGGCGGCTTCTGGCTGGTGCTGAAGTGAGCCACGAAGGAGTGCTCGAGCTGCCCGAATGAGTGGATACTTTTCGATCGAAGATCAGAGTACCAAGCCCTGGCAGCCTTGCGGAGTGTGGCGGGGAAGCGATGCAAAAGAGAGCGTCGGTTGCCCCCTGAATCGTCATGAGAGCTTTATAGCTCTCCAGGTGGTCGATTGGGTCGGTGGAGCCATCGTAGGGCTCCACGTGCGGCATCTTGAACCGACTGGAGATCGGTTCGTCGAGAATGAGTCGGGAGAGAGGTTGGGCGGTCTGAAAGTCGACGTCATTCGAAGACTTCTGCCCGTCCACCTGCAACACCGCAAGCCGACGGTCGATTTCTTCGAACCTGCATTCGTAGTCGTCCATCCGTCGGTGCTGGGAGACCCCAGGAGTGGAGTCTCCGGAAGATTCCGAGAGGAGGCGGACGGCGTTCGTGGTCGCTTCTCCCTCCTCGCCCGTTCCAGCAGGGAAGGAGAGAGCTGCTGGGACTGACGGGCATCACGCCGTGGCCGCCCCTCCTCCTCTCCGTGGGAGCGCTGCGGCAGGCGCTCGCGCGGAGACGACGGAGATCGGTGCGGGCGTCGGCGGCTGCTCCTGGAGGGCATCGGACGTGCCGTCGGTTGTTGCTGGAGGCTCTTGACCGCGTCCGTCAGCACGGTCATCTGCCGTACGATTGCGGCGATCTGCACCTCCGTGGTCACCACGGGGTGCGGAGAGCTGGGTTCCGCCGTGGAGGGTGGCGGAGAGGCCTCTTCCCGATGGGAAGAGCGCCTCGCCGACCCTGTGACTCTCGATCGTTGGGCTCTTGTCTTTGTCATTAGCAGCTACTGCTTGAGAATGCCTGCTCGTCGCCCCCCTACCTGGCGCGCCAATCTGTTGCGGCCAATCCCCTCGTCGCCTGGTCGTCGAGAACGAGCGCCTGCAAAAAGGAAAGTCCATACTGACCGGAGGCAGCTCCGGTGGGACCCTCCGACGGTCAAGTCAGAGAGATGATTGGGCAACAGTGAAATAAAGACAGAGAGCTCAATCGAGAGAGAGAAAGAGAGGGAGGGAGCAAGCCTGTGATTTTCGAAGGGCCCTTTGCACTGTTGCCTTCCCGGATATATATAGTGGAGCGTGGTATGGCGCCGTCATTAATGGTGCGGACAATTGAGAAATTGTCAACTCACTGTAGACTGTCAGAGTCGCCGTGAAAGCGTCACATCGCCGTAGGACTGTCAAATCATTAGGGTTGACAATGCCCTAGGCGGGATAGTGCCCTTAGGTGGCAGTGCCGCATGTTGCTGTCAAGGCTGACAGTCTCTGACGGCCGTACGACGATAGGAGTCGACCGACCCTAGGTCGGCGGCCATCTGTGTGGCGTCGGGCGAAGATTCGGGCCCCTCTGATAATCAACCGGGCATGTTGCGAGAGTCGGCCATCGGACTTCCCGGTTCAGTCGGTCGGGAGAGTGGGAAAGGCCTGCCCGACCGACATATCCTCAGTCGGTAAAAGGCCGTTAATCGGCCGGTGATGGCGTCCGATCGGTCGGTCCGTCGGTCGTTCGGTCGGTTGGTCGGTTGGTCGGTCGGTCGGGTACGTCCGATCTTAAGCCGTCGTGAGCGGGGTCGGTCGGTCGGTCGGGTACATCCGATCATAAGCCGTCGTGAGCGGGGTCGGTCGGTATCCCCCAACAGGTTCTAATGCATGCCATATATGACATGGAAGAGCAAGAAATCAACATTCAGGGACTCATCCATTCAGGAGTCATACGATACATAATATAATTGTTTTTTTATTTTTTTGGTAAAACAGATAATATAAATATTGTTCATAGAGTAGATTTAAGACATAAAAGAAGGGGAAGCTTCTTTTTGGCCACATGACCGGCGCTTCTATGTTTCTTGCATGCTTCATACTGCTATTAATTGGAAGAAGCATACAATTTCTAACTGTAGATGTGCATGAATCTTGGAACTTTTTCAGATATTGCAACTGAGGACTTGTGTTCACTTGTATTTTTTTGATGCATGTGTATATAGTTCAGATCTCATTCAGGAAATGTGGTTTTAGTAGCAAGGCTTGTTGGTCCATCATTTTTCATCAGGCAAAGGAAGAGATTTATTGGAGTTGTTATTTGTTAATCTTTGATAATGGAATAAATTATCAACGTTTGCTTGCGTTGCTGTTGAAACCTGTGCAATGTTCCTTGGTGAAAACATTCTTTGCAGCTGCACACTTGTTAGAACTCAATCATTTAGAGATGTAATACTTTTGGCCATCCTTTTGATAGAAGTAGTTTGTTGGTGTAAAATCGTTTTGAGTTACAGAAGATCTGAATGAATGTCGGCTTACAATTGATAGGGATTCACGGCTCATCTCTGTTTCTGTCTTCTTTTTTTAGCAAGCTCCTTTTATTAAGTGAAAGCAGCAGTCAGTTTCAAAATTTATTGGGTGAATGTCTTTTTTTTCTTTTTTTTCTTTTTTCTTTTTGATAAAACGGATGTATTACATTAGATAAAACGTGAGTAAATACACCTCTGAAAATTAAAAAATAAAATATCTAAAAATTAAAAAAATAAATCAGCCATAGATTCTCATAATATTGATTTAGAATGCTCAGCCACGAAAGAAGCTATCCAGTCAACTTTCTGATATACATGCGAAACTTCATTAGATATAGAGTCTAACATCCTCCAACAATATTACAATAATGGATGCCTTCTATTATCTTCAAACTATGGGTTAGAAAGTCATTTAACAACCGTCATGAAATCATCCTCCATCCAAATTTACGAAGCATGCTTGGGTTGATGTCTTTCATATATATTGAGCTGCATAACATCAATGTAATTTTTCAAAAACTTCTACCAGCCATGCGTTGCCATAATTCTGAAAAAGACTGTAAGGATCACATGTTGCTGCAATAGTACCTTTTTCTTTGGTGAGCTCTCTAAGAAGGGGACCATTATTCCTCGTGTGGTCGTGCTGCTCGTGCAACTGTTCTCAAAGTTGGTCGTCAGCATCTACATCCTAAAAGTTGGTGCTTTGAAAGAACCATGACTCGAGGAGATAACTTCTCTTCCTCTAATTAGAGAAAGGATTCACCTGAAGATCTGTTTTAGTTTCTGAAGAGGCTTGATTCTTGTCCAAACTAATCGATCAAGGAAAGCAGTCCAGACTTCTGAATCCAGCTTGTGAGGCAAGCATTACCAGTTCTTGTTAATGATTTCCTCTTTGCCGAGAACTATTCGTTCTGCAGGAAAGGTGAAGGAAATGGGGTTGACCTCAAAAACCATAATGCATTGTATTATTAGACATAATGCGCTTCAGCAACAGCAGAGAAAAGTCAAACCGTTGAAATAAAACAAATTTACAATAACTCAACTGATTTTTTGTGGGGATCCAGTTTTCGGCAGTTTCAATACGCCAAGAAGCATCTCTATTTATTTTGGTTTGCTTGGCGTTAATTACGTTGTAACCGTTGTTCATGTGTCTCAAATGACATGGTTTAAATAATTTCATCGATCTCTCCGTCTAAGACCACACCTTAGGTTGCAGCAGACGAATAATAGTGTCATGCCTGGCCTCCCCTCCCAAACCACATCAACCCCCCCCCCCCGGGGCAGCCTGCAGATTTCCAGATCCGCTAAACTTGTCACTAGAATCACCGTACAATGAAATAAAATTTAAGATATAGCAAATTCATCATAAATCTTCAAGGAGAAGTACCATTGTACTCTCTGTGGTTCATTACTTTATTACATGGTCTAGCATCAACTTTACAAAACTGATGGACTACATGTAAATGACAACAAGATTATCTATGGAAGTATTGATTTCATATCTAATGTCCAACCTTAGACCATCTATTAATCTTAAATAAGATGGTTCTTAATAGTCTTGGGTAGCCGAAGATGTGTGGATTGCCGTGACACTAGAGATTATATTGATTTCTTATCCTATGGATATTTAATAATCAAAAGCATTACCGGAACACATCCACAACTTTAACTCAATTTCACTTACACTCTTTATACTTTAAAAAGTATTAAACTGATCATTCTAATTATCGATATACTCTAATATAATTTAACTATCTATCTTCATTAACAAAATATTATCATATAACTATCATATGATATCATTATTTTATAAAATGATAAAAATATCCTGATCTCCATCTCCTCCTTCCTTCATCCTCTCCGATTGATTCTCTCCTCCTTCATTATCGGCATCTCTTTCTTCCTTCTCTTTCCTTCTCCTTCCTTCTCTTCCTCATCTATTTCTCCTCCTCCATAGTAGCTCTCTCCATCTCCACCCATTCATCCACCTTCTCTCCTTCCTTCTCATCTATTTCTCCTCTTCATCCTCCTCCTCCAAACCGCTTATAAACCATCCTCCTCCATGGCGCCCCCCTCCACCTCTTCTCGTCGGCAACCCAATCTTTCCCTTCCTTCCTATCCACTTCTCCTCCTTGTTCTCCTCCTCCAACCAATTTCTTGCATGGCCCCTCTCCCCTCCTCTTTCTCCCCATCTACTTCTTCTTCTCATTCTCTTCCTCCTCCAAGTATATCCATGAGCTCCACCTCTCTACAACGGCCCCCTCTACATCTGTCCCAACTCATTGGTAACCTATCATTCCCCCTGCCCTTCCTTCTCATCCATTTCTCCTCCTCTATAATAGCTTCCTCTTTCTCCTCTTCCTCCTTATCCATTTCTTCTCCTCATCATCCTCCCCCTCCAAGCCGTCCATAAACTATCCTTATCTACAGTGGCACCTTCCACCTCCACCCCTTCTTGCTGACAACTCATCCTCCCCCTCCCCTTCCTCTCCACCCTCTTCTCCTTCTTGTCCTCTTTCTCCTCTTCCAATCTATTTCTTACTAATGGCCCTTCTCCCCTCCTTTTCTTCCTCCTCATCCAATTCTTTTTCCCATCCTCTTTCTCCTCCAAGCCTACCTATAAGCAAGGAGTATTTCTATCTATTGAGAGAAAAAACTAATACCGTTTGCTGGTAAGTGAATGGTTAGACTATATTAGAACGTATTGATAATTAGAATGATCAGTTCAACACTTTTTAAAGTACAATCGGTATAAATAAAATAGATTTTGTTACGGTATTTTTTTATAATATTTTATTATAAAAGATATTTTAGGTATTACATATTATCATCTTTTATATATAATTTTATTAAAATAATATTTTATTTGCCCCCTTTCTTCTTCCTTTCTCTGCGCGCATGGCTTCTCCCCGCCACCCCAATCTCCCGTAGGTGCCACCCTCGGCTCCGCGCCCACCCCGATCCCTCGCCTACGGCTCCTCCGCCCTCATCTCCAGCCCCTGTGATGCCAGTAACTCTTCCCCACCCCCTGACCCCTAGCAAAATCTCGTGCCCACAGCTCCTCTACACCGCCCCCCCTCTCCCACCCCCACGCCCATGGTCCCACCACCCCCCTTCGGTGGCGCTCACCACTACTCTATGCCTCCTCCCACCCCTTCAGTAGCCGCAGCCCGCCTCCACCCCCCTCAGGCACTTGCCACGGCTCTGCACGACCCCTGCCCACCCCCATGCCCATGATCCCACCAACCCCCCTCTCCGACGGTGCTCGCTGCTGCTCTGTGCCTCCCACCCCCTCCCCTAGCGGCCGCCCCCTACAACACACAAACGATTCGTGGCTTCTCCCACGCTACTGCCCCCCTGATGTCTGCCTATGATTCCCACTTAACCCACCCCCTCTCATCGACGGCCCGTGGCTACTCCATGCTACCGCCCCTCCCGACGCACACCTTCGGCCCCTGCAGTTGCTCCGCGCCACCGTCCCTCCCGACACGTCCCCCGCCAGCAGCCCACAGCTATTTCGTGCCACCATCCCTCCACCCCCTTCCCCCTGGCGGCGATCTGCAGTTGCTCTACGCCACCGCCCCTCCCGACACGCTCCTGCGATCCTCCCCGGCCTTCGGTGGTCCAAAAAGAAAGAATTAGAGGAAAAAAAATCAATTTAATATGACATGAAATGATCCTGATGTTTGAAATATTTATTGCACCAGCCATGCACATTGGGACCTAACCGGTTGAAATTTGAGTGGTCTATGTTTAATCCAATGATCAAAATAGATAAACAGTAAAAAATTAAAATATCTTTGGAGTACCATAGCAAAATCTAAATAAAATTAGATTAAAATTGAAAAAGTATTTTTATAATTTTTTTTGATAGATCATTCTACTAATTTAAATAAGGCTTATCATTTTTAAAATGAATCACAATATCATCGTTAAGCTAATGGTGAAAATTTTTGCCATCATCTTTAATGACTCTGCAAATTTGGCCTCCCCATTCACGCACTTCCAGTTACAAATACTCTAGCCCGGGGGCGGGCTTGCCAAGATTTTCTTTGGAGACACACTGACAGAATTTCTACCATGTTCTAAACCCTATCGGACTCTTGTCGGGAACTTATATCAATTCCAGCATTTAAACTTTTTCTGATTCTCTTACGCCTTAAATCCATCATTCGGAGAAGCCACAACTTTTCATATTTGGAAAATTCTTTGTACACTACCCATGGTATAAAAAATTCGATAGGGAGCATACCACTTTATTTTATTAGGCCACGTAGCCATCACTTTCTAATACATATTTAATGTTCATAATTTTATTTTTTTATTTAAAATTTTAGATGATAAAAATATTTTTTTTTGAAAAAATTATGATATTTGTATCGATATTATGCCATCCTGTGTTGAAATTATAATTTTCTGTACGGGGTGTTATAATTTTTTTCAAAGAATGTCATAAAGAGAGAAAGATATTTTTATGATTAAAAAAGAATGAGCCTATTCTGGGGTTGAGAAAAAGCTTGTAGTATTGATACTTTTGGCGCCACTGTCTGTCTCGGAACCCTTGTAACTAAGTCAGCTAGGCGCACTAAAACGGCTGAGGAAAGAGAAGCGAAAAACGTCCGTTCACGTCAGAAATAACTAGCACTATGATGATGCTAGTTACTACATTCCGAGTGGAGGACAATTTATCTCGCAATATATTGCCCTACCTTAGCTCTAACGCATCTTGTGTACTTCCAATGTCTCAGGTAAAGTTCTTTTTTTGACATATCTACCATACAGAATCCTTTTCTGGGCATCAATCCTATTCGTGGATATCGTCGAAGCAAAATTTCACTCATCTCTAATATTAATAACGAAAATATTCTTCTCTCTTTATGATATTCTGTGAAAAAATTATGATATCCTGTGCAGAAAATCATAATTTTAATACAGGATGCCATAATATTGACACAAAACATCATAATTATTTCGAAAAAGAAGGAGTCCTTTTCATCATCTAAAATTTTAAACAAAAAAATAGAGCTGTAGGCATTAAATAGATATTAAATACGTATTGAAAAATATGGCTATGTGATCTAATCGGACGAGGCCGTATGCTCCACATCGGATTTTCTACACCGCAGGTGGTGTGCAAAGAATTTCTATATTTCCCTTTAGGTAATTGATAGAGTTGATCATGGGCTTCACAGCCCATCCCGGCCCAAGAAAATTATATATATTTAATATATACTATATACAAATTATACTAACTAATTATATGTTTAATAATAAAATTTATATTATATGTTAATGAATATATCAATATCGGATCTATTAGGAAGACTTGGTATTGACCTTTCTGGTGGACCAAACCGGGATGAAAAATAGAGGCCCGATATTTGGGCCGCGCCTAGGCATCAACATCGAGCCTACTTTATGCTATCCGACCCAGGCCGGGGTTGATCAGCTCAATACCTCAATAAAATTAAAATTTAGAATGGAGAAAAAAAGACTAGGAAGAAAACAGCTTCTTGACGATTGCAAGTAGCACACCTGACTAACTTTGTATGGGGAAGAGTTGGATCAGCTATTACATCCCATGGAACTTGGGTGAAATCACCAATAGAATGATGTATCATATTTATATACACACAGTTGTTGTCAGCAATCAAATTATTCTCTGCATTATTTTCACAAATATAACTTAATTTATGTATGATAAATATACATTTTATTTATATAAGATTAAATTGGTTCATTATAGGTTACTTTCTAAGTTCAAATTGTAACAATGTCAGCCTGACCGAATTACTTAACAAGTCAAGCTGAGTGAAGAGTGCAAAACCTTTGAATCTAAACATAATCTACATAATAAACAGTTTAATTGTATCAATAAATTGATAATTTGGATCAAACAAAGGATAACCCAAATCATATTAATTTTGTGTTGGGTTCATGTTGGATTGACAGGTTAGGATTGCCGGTAGAAACTTGATGCAGTGTGCTAGTAAAATTACAGAGCTGATACTTGGAATACATGATGCATGTTGGTGAAGGCACATGGATGGCCAGAATATCATCCGATCAAATGGTTTAAATATGTTAGTATAAAGTTTGTGCAAACAGTTGTCATAAATTCTACGTTGGGTTTTGCTACTGTGCTTCAATGACTACCTTTATCTTTTATTTTTTATCTATTTCTGACGATCAGATTAAATATAAGTCATGTAGATTTTAACTAGATGAGGGACCATGTGCATAACTGATGCGGTAAATATTTCAAAAAGTAAGATTCATCTATATAATAATTAAATTATATTTTTTTTTCAAAAACTATTCTTTAACGGATGAAAGATATGGGGGTGGGGGGGGAGGACTGCAGAGAAGCCGCAGGCTGCTGCTCATTGGGTTGTTGGGGGGGGACGCGGAGATTGGCATCTGTGGTACGAAGAAGCCCCATGCCGCATAGGGTGGGGGTGGGGTTGGGGGGCAACCACGAATAAGCCGCGGGCTTCTGGAGTGTGGGGGCGTGAAGAAGCTCCAGGCCACATCATGGTTGGAGGGAGGTGGGGCAGGTAGAGGAGCTGTAGTGCTACTTTGGGGAGGGGAGGGGGAACGAAGGTGTGCAGAGGAGCCACAGCACCAGATGGGAAGAGAAGGGGGGACAGGGACATGGGGAGTGCGAAGGGTGCGATTGAGAGGGAGGTGGCGCAGGCCATGGGGGAAGGGGGTGGTGGTGCCTAGGGCACGAGCGATCAAGACTCAAGAAGGGAGGCAGGCTGAAGGGGGTTCTTCATAGGCCATGGGGGACGAGGGTGGTGGTGCACAGAGGGCGTGAGCGAGAGGAGAAGCAGCGTGGGCCACGTAGAGGGGGGGTGGGGGGTTCCCCACTAGCCGAGGGGGGCGAGGGGGGCCGGTGGTGGGCGCATGGAGGGCCCAACCAGGAGGGGAGGCGGTATGGGCCGCGGCCAGTGGGAAGGGGGTAATGCTGGAAAAACAGTAATGTATAATACCTTTGTTGCGGCCAACTCCCCATCGTCTGTCACTAGAAACGAACACCTACAAAACAGCATCCGTGCAGATCGAATTTGTGTCCGACGGAGACCCTCCGATGTCTAAGTCAGAGAGAAAAATTGATGAACAGGAGTTGAATGTAAGCAGTAGAAGAGTTTTGGCCCAGAATTGACTTACCAGCCCTGTTTCTCTTATCCCTTTTTATAGATGAGATTTTCTTAACTGTCGGACGTGATCCCGTATTTTATGATACTAAATCATCGAGCCATAATCGTATAGTGAATCGTTAGTTCCCACTTATCGTGTTGTGATATGCGGTCGATAACCGTTCGTGACGGTTATGGTATGTTGAGCAGATTAACTGACCATATGTTAGTAGAACCGATCATATGTCGGTAGAATTCATGAGCGACCGTCGGCTAGTAGTTCTGTTATGCCGATGGTCTAAACATCGGCTGTCGATCGGTAGTAATCGAATCATTAGTTAGTCAGCCAGTAATAGGTTCAGTGCGGTTCGCTTAGTTGGTCGATGAAGAGTCGGAACCACATATTCAGCCGATGTAGAGCGGAGTGTATGTCCGATCGATCGGCTGTTGTTGAGTCGAAGTCGGTAGTCGGTTAACCTGAGTCGAGGGTTGTTTGACTTACCCCAATAGTTGCCCTCCATTTTCAAATCTAAGGTAAGTTGACGTGTATATTACCACGTAGTTTGTCATGTTGGACAAAGAGAGTTATTTTTTTATCACATCGAATCTATTTTGATACCATTTTTTTTTAGATACAAGTAATGGTTATTTTATCATGTTGGCAGGTACAGTCATCTTTCACACTGATCGGATGATTCGATATCAGTTGTCAGTGTCAGGCATCATTTCGAAAAGTCAGTTCGATGTCTGATGATACGATTATGACAAGTAGATTTGTTCCACGTATCCGAATGTTATTGGGTCGGAATTGTTCACGTGAATAGGGGTGACGTGGCTCAATCTGGGGCAGGTGCGTCGAACCATCCGATCAATGATCGGTTCAGATGTTGCCACATGTCATCATCTAGTAGATCTTCGATTTGATCGCCTTCATCTCGACTGTTGAGAGATCCTATATAAAGGGTCGCTCTAAGCCAAATTTTCATTTTTCACTGTTTTTTGGTGCTGGAACTCTGCTGGATTGTTGTCCCAAATCCAAGATTATCGCTTCCAACTTTTAGGTCAACTTCGTCTTTCTTTCGAGTCTTTTCCTTAAAGTCTGTATCTTCTTCAGAGTTGTTCTCATGGCTAGGGCTTCTCTTTATCGGGAAGATCGGTCGGAGAATCTGATCGATGAATCCCAGTCGGTCCGGATGTAGGGCCTCTTCACTTTCAGAGCCGAACGTTGAATGGCTCTAAAGCAGTTTTGTATCCTGAAACAATTTCAATTTTTTGTCCCTGGGGTCGATAGTCGGGTGAATAACCAACCTTCGGGCCAGGTGGCCTTCTACGTCGAAGATTTCGGACGGATTTTTGATTTTCGATTTCAGAATTTGTCCAAAATATTTTGGATTATTACGGACTTTGCCGAACTCAGCTCGCACTGAACTCGATCTGACTGATAATTAGTTTGCTGTGTCGGATATTGCCGACCATGCCCGCCCTTCTCTTTTTCAAGCTTTCTTCATCCTCCGACCTCATCTGAAGGTTCGAGGGTGGTGGTTCTTCAACCTCTGAAAAGCCTTTCGTTTATCATCGGTCCTCCATCATCCATTCATGGATGGAAGAATCAAATTTTTTTTGCTTCTTCATTTTTTCCTTAGGATTTTTCTTCTTGTTGAAGCGATCCATGAACCGATCCCAACGATAATAGTCGAGTAGAAGTCGACAATTAGGAGGACTTTCACTGGCTGAAAGGACATGTTGGTGTCGAAACAGAAAAAGCTTGCAACCAAATAGGTCCTTTACGATGCCGGCCTTAGTTCGGTTCTTTGTCTAGGTATAGTATAGTTGGTCGGTTATTTCTGACTTTTCTTTTACTTTTTGAATTGTACTGACCTTCGTTGTGATTGCAGTCATGCAACAGAGGGTGCGAGTGTCGAATGTCGATATTCGTCAGCACGCTGTCAGAAGAGGGCAGCATCTGAGGTCGGACCTTCACGACTACCGAAGAGGCATCAAGCAGCAGCTCCAGTCTTGGCACTGTCAGCTCTGACAGTGCTCCCTGCAGTGTCATCCGAGGAAAGGATGGCGAGGAAAACTATCAAAAAACATCGGTAGTCCCACACTTGAGGAGGTTCGGGTCGAGGCAAGAGAGCCCGACCAATCTGCGGCTGCGCCAGTTTGCTCTTCAGTTGGGACAAGTCAAAGCTCAAGCTTTCCTTCACTTTCAAACATGGAGCCACCGACAAAAGACTGGGAGAAAGCTTCGATGGCATCGACAGATGAAGCAGCATCGGAGGGCCATGCGGTGTATTTCAACCTCCAAGTGCCCATCGATGAATCGACCCTGGCTAATTCTGTACTGGCCAAAGCGACTGTGCCAGGCGACTCTTCTTTCGGCTGATCGGGAGCGCCGAAGGAAACGATGATGGTCGAGATGTTCTCATCCTTTTATCCGACAATCATAGGGGTAAGTCTCTTTGGTAAACTTTCTTTCTTTTTTTTTAATCCCGACTTACCCTGTCTGCAGTTGATCCAGACATGTCTGACCTGGAGGCTGGCTACACGAAGTTCGCCGACATCTGTAGTACGTGAAAAAATAAGGTGGCAGCCATCGATGCTGAGAAAGTGGCTGCACTTGAACAACTTAAGTCAGCGACAGAGCAGGACCAAACTTCAGAAGGAGATTTTTCGACTAACTGATGACTTGGCATCCTCGGAGGCTGAACTTAAGTTGGCTTATGGGGCTATTTCAGTTTCTTGAGTCATAGGTCAAGAGCAAGAAGCATTCTATCCATCAATTCGACGAGAGTGAGACAGATGCATCGAAGAAACTCAAAGCCGAACATGACATTATCGGCCAGCCTGAAAGGTTGGCACTGGTCGAAGAAGAATTATCTCTGCTCGAGCTGATGCTAATTTGGCCAAGATGGAAGCGGAGTCGGCAAGAGAAGCATTGAGTCTTGCAGTCGAAGATTTTTGAAGTTTGAAGGAATATAGGGAAGAGATCCTCGAAAATAGTTTCACTTCATACTGCATCGAGTATGAAGACGGTCGAGATGCGGTCGAAAAAATTATATTCGAATCTCGACTTGAAGTATCGTCCCTCCAAGATTGAAAGATGGAGTTGCTGAAAAAGAAGCTGCTCGACTCAAGAAGAAGCACCAACTGAGCCCGAAATCATTCAAGTCGATGATGCTACACCCGAGCAAAGGGACAGAAACAATGATGAAGCTTAGTCAGTGTTTTTTTTTTTTCTGTAATTTGATATTT
>NC_025993.2:180582104-180631290 GCF_000442705.2 Elaeis guineensis | reverse complement strand
CTTTTTCTCCGGCCTCGCCTTTCCCTCGGTTCTGGTGCGATGGCCGGAAATCCATCTCGGGGGGCTCGATCGGAAAATCCGATCGATGACCCTCGATCGACTCCGAAAGTTGAGGTTTCCTCGCTTTCGGGGCCGAACGTTGATCGGCTTCGGGATCAGTATCGCATCCCGAAGCAGTTTCAACTTTTCGCCCCAGGGGTCGGCGGTCGGGTTAACAACCCTCCATCGGGCCAATTGGCGCTGTACGTCGAAGATCTCCGCGCAGGTCTTCGTCTTCCGATTTCGGAGTTCGTCCAGAATCTGCTGGATTATTACGGACTTTGTTCGGCGCAACTGGCATCGAACTCTGTCCGACTAATAATCAGCTTCGCTTTGTTGTGTCAGCTTCTGCCAACCAACCCTCGCATCTCGCTCTTTCGGATATTTTTTGTGCTCCGACCCCACCCTAAGGCTCGAGGATGGTGGCTCTTCAACCCCCGGAAGGGTCTTTCCTTCATCACTGGTCTTCCATCGTCCATCCACAGGTGGAAGAACCAGTTTTTCTTCATCTCCTTCTCCCTGGGGCTTTCCTTCTCACTGGGGCGTGCCTCGGACCGAAGCAAACGAGAACAGCCGGGTGGAGGCGGACGACCGGGAGGACTTCCACCGACTCAAGGATATGTCGGTCCCGAAGCAGAGGGAGCTTGTTACCGAACAAGCTCTCTATGACGCTGGCCTGAGCTTGATCCCCCGACTAGGTATCGCCCGATCCCTCGGTTCTCTTTTCATTCGGCCCTTATTCCGATTCTCAGATTAATATTTCTGTCGGTATCGCAAGGACACCTCCGAGGATGCGGCCGACCGACGTCGAGATCCGACAGTACGCAGCGAGGAAGAGGCCGGCATCGGGGGCAGGACCTTCGCGTCTGCCGAAGAAGCCCACCCCAGCGGTGCCGACCGTCGAGGCATCGACGATCGACCAGTCGGAGCCGGTGATAGCACTCGCGGCTCCGGCAGCGCAACCGGAGGAGAGGCCGGCGGAGGAAGCGGCGGAAGGAACATCGGCGGTTTCGCCGGCAGGTGTGGCGCCGGATGATGATCAGGAACCCGAACATCAACCAACGGCATCTGCAGCCACAACGGGGGGTGCCGCGTCAAACTCGAGCATCCCCTCCCTGCCGGTTCCGCCGGTCGGGGTGGCCGATCGGGGAAAGGCCCCGATGGACCCTGCGGACGATACGAGGTCGGGGAGTCGGACTGTGCCGCCCAGCGCTCAGTTCCCCGAAGGTGCGTCGGCGCTGGCTGACCACAACCTTGCCAAGAGGCTGTGCCAGGGGATCCTCCTCCCAGCCGACGTGGAGGCGCTGAGGTCTCGGCAAGTGACCGAGATATTATCTTCATTTTATCCGGCCATGGTCGAGGTAAGCTCCGCTTCGCCTCCTCCTTCCTTAATATTTTCTTTGCTTTTCTGACGAAACGCTTACGTCGGCAACTGATCTACATCATGTCCGAACTCGAAGCTGGGTACCGGAGGTTCGGGAACGTCCGGGCGGCTTGAAAAGACAGGGCGGCGGCGGTCGAAGCCGACCGGGCAATGCTGGTCGACCACCTAAAGCAGTCGACCGACCGGGAGGCGAAACTGGTGGATGAGGTCTCTCGTCTCGGGTCCGAGCTCAAGTCGGCCCGGAAAGAAGCCAAACGCAAGGGTCGGACCGTGCACCGTCTGCGGCGCGAGCGTGACGGCGTCGCCGCCGAACTCGAGGGTGAGCGTGAGTAGCTCCGAGTCAGCCTGGAGAAACTCGCCAAGGCTGAGGAGGACCTGTCGATCGCTCAAGCCGACGCCGACATATCGAAGGTAGAGGCAGAGTCAGCAAGGGACTCTCTCGGCCGGGCGGAAGAGAAAGCAAGGTCGGCGAAGGAGTCGGCGAGTCGGGCGGTGGACGACTTCCGCACCACTGACCAGTACCGGGAGGAAATGTTGGAGTCTGGCTTCGCGTCGTACCGGGTGGGGTACGAGGATGGTCGGGATGCGGTCCAAGCCCTGTACCCAGAGCTGGACCTCAGCGGTATCGTTCCGTCGGGAGCCGAGGATCAAGCCACGGAAGAGATGGCCGACCCGTCGTCGGGAGGCATCGCCGTGGCGGAAGAGGCCGTCCAGGAACAAGTTGCCAAAGGAGAGACGGCTGCGACTCGTGACCCATTGCCGACTGCCAGTCCCTTGCCGACCAACGACCCTGCTTCGACCGTCGACCCAGTGTCGATCGCGGTGGACACGCCGGTCATCCCCGACCTTCCATCGGTCGAGGAGATTGACTCAGAAGGATGACCATGGCCCCGTTGTCCTTTTTATTTCTTCTTCTCAGAACACTTGTAACTGGGCTTCGGCTTGACTTTTGTAAACTTCTTTTGATCTTCAATGAAGTTACAGTTATAGATTTAAACTTTTTTCCCTCTGCCTGTTTTTCTTTCTTTCATGTGTTGTAGAATGCATCTGAACACGTAAACTGCCAACTCATATAGGTCTGTTAGATCGTTCGGCAGCTCGTGCTGTCGTGAAAGTAGGACATGTCCCGACTTTGGCTCGGCCTTCAATGGTCGAGGTCATAAGTCGGGCGTCCTTCATTTGAGTCGGAAAACCGACCGACCGTTGGATAAAGGTTCGATAGTCAGGTCTTCTTCCGACGCGTTCAGTCGAATGTCGTCTGACGCGCTTAGTCGGAGGAACACCGATAAGTCGGATCCCGATACCCTTGTGTCGGGTATCCCCACTGCGCCAAATGATATACGGTGATAAGCCGAATATCTTCCGACCGGCCGTAGCTCGGTCGGTGAGTCATGAATGCGACTGAGGTCGCATCATGCGATAGACGGTGGTAAGCCGAATACCCTTCGATCGGCCGTAGCTAGGTCGGTAAGTCGCGAGAGCAGTCGCGTAGGCATTTCGCCTTTCTTTGGTCGGGGCTTAATCGGTGGTTAGCCGATTGTCTGGCCCGAAAGTTCGACCGTAGAAGGAGTGTCAACTCCCATCAATATAGATATATCGACCCTCGTAAGGGTCCGATGTTTCGTCTATCATCGAAGGAGTGTGACTCCCGTCCATGTAGATATATCGGCCTTTGTGAGAGTCCGATGTATCATCGATTGTCGAAGGAGTGTCAACTCCCATCAATGTAGGTGTATCGGTCCTTGTAAGGGTCCGATGTATCATCGACGATGGTGCCGTTGGTCTCAGGCAGACACCAAGTCCGAGTCGGCACGTCGGGGCTCGACCCTGGTGAGCGTCGATCGTCAGTCGAAGAGTTAAAACTCCGAGATTTCAAACTGGATTCGCATTCCGAATGAACAGGTACAAAGTTCATTGATGATACAACTTCAGGTTATCGGCGTTCCATGTTCGGGGAATGGGTTTTCCTTCCAGAGTCTCCAGGCGGTAGGCCCTCGGACCATAGGTGTCTGTCATCGTGTAGGGCCCTTCCCAGTTTGGAGCCAGCTTTCCTTGGTCCAGGGGTTTCGAGACCTCTGCCTTTCTCAGGACCAAGTCACCAGGCCTGAAAAGCTTTGGTCTGACCTTGGCATTGTAATACCGGGCTACCTTCTGTCGGTAGGAAGCCATGCGAAGTTGAGCCTCATTTCGCAGTTCGGGGAGGAGGTCTAAGTCGGCTCTCCGGCAATCAGAGTTGTCCGGCTCTTGATACCGCTCGACCCTTGTAGACGGCAGCCCGATCTCGAGTGGGATCATTGCTTCCGTCCCATAGGCTAAACCAAAAGGCGACTCCCCGATCGGCACGCGGGGGTCGTTCGGTAAGCCCACAGAACGGAGCCTAGCTCGTCGACCCAGAGGCCTTTGGCTTCGTTTAGTCGGGTTTTGAGCCCGTGTAGTATGGTCCGGTTGGTCACCTCGACTTCGTCGTTGGACTGTGGGTGCCCGACTGAAGTCAGTCGGTGCGTAATGTGAAACCTTGCGCAGAAATCTCTGAAATCTTGGTTGTCGAATTGCCGCCCATTGTCGGTGATAATGGTGTGCGGCAATCCGAACATGAAGATGATGAATTTTTGGATAAAGTCCTCCATCTTTCGTTCGGTAATCTGCGCCAAGGGCTCGGCCTCCACCCACTTGGTGAAGTAGTCGATGGCGATAACTATGAACTTTTTTGATCTGACGCCGGAGGGAAAGGATCGAGAATATCGACTCCCCATTGGGCGAAGGGCCATGGAGCAACCATGGGAGCGATTTGGCTGACCGGTTGGTGCTGCACGTTGGCGTACTTCTGGCAAGGTTCGCACCTCCGGACCAACTCAGCCGCATCCTTCCTCATGGTGGGCCAGTAGTAACCCTGTCGCAAGACTTTGTAGGCTAGAGACTTGCCCCCCAAGTGATTTCCGCAGATCTCTTCATGCACTTCTCGGAGAGCGTAGTCTGCGTCGGTCGGTCCCAAGCACCTAAGCAAGGGAAGGGAGAACGACATTTTATAGAGTCGGCCATCCATGATCACATATTGGGAGGCCGACCATCGGAGCCGCTTGGCCTCCGTGGGATCTTCAGGACTGATTCTGTCAGTCAGGAACCGAACAATCGGATCCATCCAGCTTGATTCAGCTGCCAGCTGCAGTACTTCTTCGATCCGGTCGACACTCGGCTGCTCGAGATTCTCCACGAACGTCCGGCCCAAAGAGTCGAAAGTCGAAGTCGCCAGTCTGGAGAGTGCGTCGGCACGGGCGTTCTCCGACCTAGGGATGTGGGAAATTTCAAAATACCTGAGGCGCGCTATGAGGTCCTTCACTTTCTGGAGATATTTGGCCATGGTCGGATCTCGCTCCTCGAATTCACCTTTGACCTGCCCCACGATCAGCTGAGAATCGAAGAACGCCCGGAGGCTGTCGATGCCCAGTTCCCTCGTCATCCTCAAGCCGGCGAGGAGCGCTTCGTACTCGGCTTGGTTATTGGAGGCTTTGAAGAAAATCGGAGGGCGTACTCGGTGACCACCCCATCCGAGTTGGTGAGCAGGAACCCAGCCCCGCTCCCCTGAGCGTTTGAAGCTCCGTCGATGTGCAGTACCCAAGTAGAGACCGGGTCTGGCTCGGAGACTGCATCTCGCCCCGGGTCCGCAGCTCCCGACCCTTGGTCGGTGGTCGGGCACTCGGCGATGAAGTCGGCTAGGACCTGAGCCTTCAAGGCAGGCCGCGGTCGGTACTGTATGTCGAACTCGCTGAGCTTCATCGCCCACTTCGCCAGTCGTCCCGATGTGTCCGGTCGGCGTAGGATCGCCCTCAGGGGCTGGTTGGTGAGAACCACTATGGCATGAGCCTGGAAGTATGGGCGGAGTCGTTGTGCGGAGACGGTCAAGGCGAAAATTATTTTTTCTGTCTCCGAATATCGAGCTTCAGCGCCGTGGAGCACTCTGCTGGTATAGTAGATAGGCTGATGGGTTCGGCCCTCATTTTCTCGGACGAGCACCGAACTGATCGCCTCAGAGGAGGTGGCCAAATAGAGATACAAGGTCTCCCCGATCTGCGGTTTCACGAGCAGCGGCGGGGAAGCTAGGTACTTCTTCAGATCTTCGAAGGCCCGTTGGCATTCATCCGACCAAGAAAAACCCTTCGACTACCGTAGAGTTTTGAAAAATGGGAGGCACCTTTCAGCTGATCGAGAAATAAACCGACTGACAGCAACAATTTTTCCATTCAGCTGCTGGACCTCCTTCTTGGTGTTCGGATGATGCATGTCGACGATCGCCTTTATTTTCTCAGGGTTGGCCTCGATCCCTCTCTGAGAAATGAGGAATCCGAGGAACTTCCCTGAGGTTACCCCGAAAGCGCACTTAGTCGGATTCAGCTTCATTCGATGTTGACGTAGAGTGCGAAAGGCTTCTTCGAGGTCCTGAACGTGATCTGGAATCTACGTACTTTTCACCAGTATGTCATCCACATATACCTCCATGTTGCGCCCGATCTGGTCTTTAAAGACCTTATTGACAAATCGTTGGTAGGTGGCGCCGGCGTTCTTCAACCCGAAGGGCATCACTCGATAACAGTAGAGGCCCTTGGGGGTCACGAAGGCAGTGTGCTCCTCGTCTTCAGGCACCATCCGGATCTGGTTGTACCCTGCAAAGGCATCCATGAAGCTGAGCAGTTGAAATCCGGACGTCGCATCCACCAGCTGATCGATCTTTGGAAGTAGAAAACTATCTTTTGGACAGGCCCGATTTAGGTCGGTATAGTCGATGCAAATCCTCCACTTCCGTTGGCTTTTTTGACCATGACAACATTGGCGAGCCAATCGGGATACGTGGCTTCTCTGATGAAGCCCGCCTCGAGCAGCTTGTCTACTTCTTCGTCGATGGCCCTCTGTCTTTCGGGAGCAAAGGACCTTTTCTTCTGCCTCACCGGCCTCATCGTCGGGTCGATGTTGAGTCGGTGGGTTATTGTTTCTGGGAGGATGCCCGACATGTCTGCTGCCGACCAGGCAAATATATCGACGTTGGCCGTTAGCAGCTCCGTCAACCGTCGTCGTTCTGGGTCGGGTAGTTGAGACCCGACCCACACCTTTCGGTCGGGGTCTTCCCAATCGGGATTGATGCGAGTTGTTGGCCGGCGAGCCCCGTTCTCCTCCTCCGTTGGTCTAGTTTGTCGATGTCAGGGAGCCCCTCATCCGTCGTTCTGAGCGGAGATCTGGAAGCATCGACGAGCGAGCTGTTGGTCTCCGTGCATCTCCCCAACTCCGTTCCTTATCGAAACCGAACTAGGAGATGGTAAGTCGAGACGACGCCTTGAGGGCGTTAAGTCCGGGTCTTTCGAGTATAGCGTTGTAGGCCGAAGGCACTTGGACGACCACAAAAGTCAAATGAACCGTGCTTTGTCGTGGTTCGGAACCGACCGTCACGGGTAGGGTAACTTCACCTTCCGTCGAGACGGCATCCCCGGCAAAGCCTATCAAGGGCGTAGAGACCCTCTTGAGTCGGTCGGTAGACAGTCGCATCCGGAGAAGGTTGAGTAAAACAAAATATTTGTCGAACTTTCATTATCTACAAAAATTCTTTTTACATCATAGTTTGCTATTGTTGCCGAAACAACAACAGCATCATCGTGGGGAGTCTGGATGCCCCGAACATCTTCTTCTGTAAAAGTGATCACGTCGTTCGGGCGCGGCTTCTTCATGGGCTCCCCTTCAACAGACGTCCTCGGGCCAAGTCGTTTGGAAATCATGTTGATGACCCCTGCCGTCGGCTGATTGGTGGTCGCTTCCTCAGTCGGCTGGGGTCGTCGGTCGGCCACAGGTCGAGTCGGCGGGTTCCTCCAAAATTTTTCTAGATACCCTCGGTGGATGAGAGCTTCGATCTCATCCTTAAGCTGGATGCATTGCTCGTATTGTGGCCGTGGCCCCGGTGGAATCGGCAGTACTTCCGTCGGTCGAGGCCTCTTGCCTTCAAAGGTGGAGGCCGTCGCAGGTATTCTTCCCCCTCGATCTCCATTAAAATATGCGCACGGGGAGCGGAGAGAGGAGTGTAGGAGTCATACCTGGGGCGTGCCGGCCTGGGAGTCTGCCGTCGGGGTGACTTTTGGTTCCGTCTTGGTGGCGAGACCCGACCGTCGGTCGGGGGCTTGCTAGGTTCGGCAGGGTCCCGACCCTTCCTTCGTTTTTCCTTCAGACCCTTGAACTCGATCGAGCGTCCGGTCGGAGGCCCCTTCGTCTGCGCGCATATACTTGTACGCGCGCTCCAGCAATTCGGCATATGTACGGGGGAGGGTCTTGTCCAGGAGTAGGTGAATCGAGATGCCCTCAGCCCCGTTTCATGGCTGAGATAGCCATGTCTTCGTTGAGGTCCCGACCTCAAGCGTGGCCGCGTTGAATCACGTCACGAAGTATCGGAGCGTCTCATTTTCTCCCTGTTTGAGGGAGAAAAGGCTGTCCGACGTTCGCGGCGGCTTCCGGCTTGTGCTGAAGTGAGCCATGAAAGAGTGCTCGAGCTGCCCGAAGGAGTGGATACTTCCGATCGGAGATCGGAGTACCAGCCCTGGCAGCCTTGCAGAGTGTGGCGGGGAAGCCGATGCAAAAGAGAGTGTCGGTTGCCCCCTGAATCGTCATGAGAGCTTTATAGCTCTCCAGGTGGTCGATTGGGTCGGTGGAGCCATCGTAGGGCTCCACGTGCGGCATCTTGAACCGACTGGGGATCGGTTCGTCGAGAATGAGTCGGGAGAGAGGTTGGGCGGTCTGAAAGTCGACGTCATTCGAAGACTTCTGCCCGTCCACCTGCAGCACGCAAGCCGACGGTCGATTTCCTCGAACCTGCGTTCGTAGTCGTCCGTCCGTCGGTGCTGGGAGACCCCAGGAGTGGAGTCTCCAGAAGATTCCGAGAGGGATGCGGATGGCGTTCGTGGTCGCTTCTCCCTCCTCGCCCATTCCAGCAGGGAAGGAGAGAGCTGCTGGGACTGCGGCATCACGCCGTGGCCGCCCCTCCTCCTCTCCGTGGGAGGCTGGGCAGGCGCTCGCGTGGAGACGACGAGATCGCGCGGGCGTCGGCGGCTGCTCCTGGAGGGCATCGGACGTGCCGTCGGTTGTTGCTGGAGGCTCTTGACCGCGTCCGTCAGCACGGTCATCTGCCGTACGATTGCTGCGATCTGCGCCTCCGTGGTCACCCGGGGTGCGGAGAGCTGGGTTCCGCCGTGGGGGTGGCGGAGAGGCCTCTTCCCGTGGAAGAGCGCCTCGCCGACCCTGTGACTCTCGATCGTTGGGCTCTTGTCTTTGTCATTAGAGCTACTGCTTGAGAATGCCTGCTCGTCCCCCCTACCTGGCGCGCCAATCTGTTGCGGCCAATCCCCTCGTCGCCTGGTCTCGGGAACGAGCGCCTGCAAAAAGGAAGTCCACACTGACCGGAGGCGGCTCCGGGGGGACCCTCCGACGGTCAAGTCAGAGAGGTGACTGGGCAACAGTGAAATGAAGACAGAGAGCTCAATCGAGAGAGAGAAAAGGGAGAGGGAGCAAGCCTGTGTTTTCGAAGGGCCCTTGCACTGTTGCCTTCCCGATATATATAGTGGAGCGTGGTATGGCGCCGTCATTAATGGGCGGACAATTGAGAAATTGTCAACTCACTGTAGACTGTCAGAGTCGCCGTGAAAGGTCACATCGCCGTGGGCTGTCAAATCATTAGGGTTGACAATGCCCTAGGCGGGATAGTGCCCTTAGGTGGCAGTGCCGCATGTTGCTGTCAGGCTGACAGTCTCTGACGCCGTACGCGATAGGAGTCGACCGACCCTAGGTCGGCGGCCATCTGTGTGGCGTCGGGCGAAGATTCGGGCCCTCTGATAATCAACCGGGCATGTTGCGAGAGTCGGCCATCGGACTTCCCGGTTCAGTCGGTCGGGAGAGTGGGAAAGGCCTGCCCGACCGACATATCCTCAGTCGGTAAAAGGCCGTTAATCGGCCGGTGATGGCGTCCGATCGGTCGGTCCGTCGGTCGTTCGGTCGGTTGGTCGGTTGGTCGGTCGGTCGGGTACGTCCGATCTTAAGCCGTCGTGAGCGGGGTCGGTCGGTCGGTCGGGTACATCCGATCATAAGCCGTCGTGAGCGGGGTCGGTCGGTATCCCCCAACAGGTTCTAATGCATGCCATATATGACATGGAAGAGCAAGAAATCAACATTCAGGGACTCATCCATTCAGGAGTCATACGATACATAATATAATTGTTTTTTTTATTTTTTTGGTAAAACAGATAATATAAATATTGTTCATAGAGTAGATTTAAGACATAAAAGAAGGGGAAGCTTCTTTTTGGCCACATGACCGGCGCTTCTATGTTTCTTGCATGCTTCATACTGCTATTAATTGGAAGAAGCATACAATTTCTAACTGTAGATGTGCATGAATCTTGGAACTTTTTCAGATATTGCAACTGAGGACTTGTGTTCACTTGTATTTTTTTGATGCATGTGTATATAGTTCAGATCTCATTCAGGAAATGTGGTTTTAGTAGCAAGGCTTGTTGGTCCATCATTTTTCATCAGGCAAAGGAAGAGATTTATTGGAGTTGTTATTTGTTAATCTTTGATAATGGAATAAATTATCAACGTTTGCTTGCGTTGCTGTTGAAACCTGTGCAATGTTCCTTGGTGAAAACATTCTTTGCAGCTGCACACTTGTTAGAACTCAATCATTTAGAGATGTAATACTTTTGGCCATCCTTTTGATAGAAGTAGTTTGTTGGTGTAAAATCGTTTTGAGTTACAGAAGATCTGAATGAATGTCGGCTTACAATTGATAGGGATTCACGGCTCATCTCTGTTTCTGTCTTCTTTTTTTAGCAAGCTCCTTTTATTAAGTGAAAGCAGCAGTCAGTTTCAAAATTTATTGGGTGAATGTCTTTTTTTTCTTTTTTTTCTTTTTTCTTTTTGATAAAACGGATGTATTACATTAGATAAAACGTGAGTAAATACACCTCTGAAAATTAAAAAATAAAATATCTAAAAATTAAAAAAATAAAT
The DNA here is from genome assembly GCF_000442705.2 of Elaeis guineensis. Classification (NCBI taxonomy): domain Eukaryota; kingdom Viridiplantae; phylum Streptophyta; class Magnoliopsida; order Arecales; family Arecaceae; genus Elaeis; species Elaeis guineensis. Next base: position 180,620,834 of record NC_025993.2, on the reverse strand, counting down.
CAGCCATAGATTCTCATAATATTGATTTAGAATGCTCAGCCACGAAAGAAGCTATCCAGTCAACTTTCTGATATACATGCGAAACTTCATTAGATATAGAGTCTAACATCCTCCAACAATATTACAATAATGGATGCCTTCTATTATCTTCAAACTATGGGTTAGAAAGTCATTTAACAACCGTCATGAAATCATCCTCCATCCAAATTTACGAAGCATGCTTGGGTTGATGTCTTTCATATATATTGAGCTGCATAACATCAATGTAATTTTTCAAAAACTTCTACCAGCCATGCGTTGCCATAATTCTGAAAAAGACTGTAAGGATCACATGTTGCTGCAATAGTACCTTTTCTTTGGTGAGCTCTCTAAGAAGGGGACCATTATTCCTCGTGTGGTCGTGCTGCTCGTGCAACTGTTCTCAAAGTTGGTCGTCAGCATCTACATCCTAAAAGTTGGTGCTTTGAAAGAACCATGACTCGAGGAGATAACTTCTCTTCCTCTAATTAGAGAAAGGATTCACCTGAAGATCTGTTTTAGTTTCTGAAGAGGCTTGATTCTTGTCCAAACTAATCGATCAAGGAAAGCAGTCCAGACTTCTGAATCCAGCTTGTGAGGCAAGCATTACCAGTTCTTGTTAATGATTTCCTCTTTGCCGAGAACTATTCGTTCTGCAGGAAAGGTGAAGGAAATGGGGTTGACCTCAAAAACCATAATGCATTGTATTATTAGACATAATGCGCTTCAGCAACAGCAGAGAAAAGTCAAACCGTTGAAATAAAACAAATTTACAATAACTCAACTGATTTTTTGTGGGGATCCAGTTTTCGGCAGTTTCAATACGCCAAGAAGCATCTCTATTTATTTTGGTTTGCTTGGCGTTAATTACGTTGTAACCGTTGTTCATGTGTCTCAAATGACATGGTTTAAATAATTTCATCGATCTCTCCGTCTAAGACCACACCTTAGGTTGCAGCAGACGAATAATAGTGTCATGCCTGGCCTCCCCTCCCAAACCACATCAACCCCCCCCCCCGGGGCAGCCTGCAGATTTCCAGATCCGCTAAACTTGTCACTAGAATCACCGTACAATGAAATAAAATTTAAGATATAGCAAATTCATCATAAATCTTCAAGGAGAAGTACCATTGTACTCTCTGTGGTTCATTACTTTATTACATGGTCTAGCATCAACTTTACAAAACTGATGGACTACATGTAAATGACAACAAGATTATCTATGGAAGTATTGATTTCATATCTAATGTCCAACCTTAGACCATCTATTAATCTTAAATAAGATGGTTCTTAATAGTCTTGGGTAGCCGAAGATGTGTGGATTGCCGTGACACTAGAGATTATATTGATTTCTTATCCTATGGATATTTAATAATCAAAAGCATTACCAGAACACATCCACAACTTTAACTCAATTTCACTTACACTCTTTATACTTTAAAAAGTATTAAACTGATCATTCTAATTATCGATATACTCTAATATAATTTAACTATCTATCTTCATTAACAAAATATTATCATATAACTATCATATGATATCATTATTTTATAAAATGATAAAAATATCCTGATCTCCATCTCCTCCTTCCTTCATCCTCTCCGATTGATTCTCTCCTCCTTCATTATCGGCATCTCTTTCTTCCTTCTCTTTCCTTCTCCTTCCTTCTCTTCCTCATCTATTTCTCCTCCTCCATAGTAGCTCTCTCCATCTCCACCCATTCATCCACCTTCTCTCCTTCCTTCTCATCTATTTCTCCTCTTCATCCTCCTCCTCCAAACCGCTTATAAACCATCCTCCTCCATGGCGCCCCCCTCCACCTCTTCTCGTCGGCAACCCAATCTTTCCCTTCCTTCCTATCCACTTCTCCTCCTTGTTCTCCTCCTCCAACCAATTTCTTGCATGGCCCCTCTCCCCTCCTCTTTCTCCCCATCTACTTCTTCTTCTCATTCTCTTCCTCCTCCAAGTATATCCATGAGCTCCACCTCTCTACAACGGCCCCCTCTACATCTGTCCCAACTCATTGGTAACCTATCATTCCCCCTGCCCTTCCTTCTCATCCATTTCTCCTCCTCTATAATAGCTTCCTCTTTCTCCTCTTCCTCCTTATCCATTTCTTCTCCTCATCATCCTCCCCCTCCAAGCCGTCCATAAACTATCCTTATCTACAGTGGCACCTTCCACCTCCACCCCTTCTTGCTGACAACTCATCCTCCCCCTCCCTTCCTCTCCACCCTCTTCTCCTTCTTGTCCTCTTTCTCCTCTTCCAATCTATTTCTTACTAATGGCCCTTCTCCCCTCCTTTTCTTCCTCCTCATCCAATTCTTTTTCCCATCCTCTTTCTCCTCCAAGCCTACCTATAAGCAAGGAGTATTTCTATCTATTGAGAGAAAAAACTAATACCGTTTGCTGGTAAGTGAATGGTTAGACTATATTAGAACGTATTGATAATTAGAATGATCAGTTCAACACTTTTTAAAGTACAATCGGTATAAATAAAATAGATTTTGTTACGGTATTTTTTTATAATATTTTATTATAAAAGATATTTTAGGTATTACATATTATCATCTTTTATATATAATTTTATTAAAATAATATTTTATTTGCCCCCTTTCTTCTTCCTTTCTCTGCGCGCATGGCTTCTCCCCGCCACCCCAATCTCCCGTAGGTGCCACCCTCGGCTCCGCGCCCACCCCGATCCCTCGCCTACGGCTCCTCCGCCCTCATCTCCAGCCCCTGTGATGCCAGTAACTCTTCCCCACCCCCTGACCCCTAGCAAAATCTCGTGCCCACAGCTCCTCTACACCGCCCCCCCTCTCCCACCCCCACGCCCATGGTCCCACCACCCCCCCTTCGGTGGCGCTCACCACTACTCTATGCCTCCTCCCACCCCTTCAGTAGCCGCAGCCCGCCTCCACCCCCTCAGGCACTTGCCACGGCTCTGCACGACCCCTGCCCACCCCCATGCCCATGATCCCACCAACCCCCCTCTCCGACGGTGCTCGCTGCTGCTCTGTGCCTCCCACCCCCTCCCCTAGCGGCCGCCCCTACAACACACAAACGATTCGTGGCTTCTCCCACGCTACTGCCCCCCTGATGTCTGCCTATGATTCCCACTTAACCCACCCCCTCTCATCGACGGCCCGTGGCTACTCCATGCTACCGCCCCTCCCGACGCACACCTTCGGCCCCTGCAGTTGCTCCGCGCCACCGTCCCTCCCGACACGTCCCCCGCCAGCAGCCCACAGCTATTTCGTGCCACCATCCCTCCACCCCCTTCCCCCTGGCGGCGATCTGCAGTTGCTCTACGCCACCGCCCCTCCCGACACGCTCCTGCGATCCTCCCCGGCCTTCGGTGGTCCAAAAAGAAAGAATTAGAGGAAAAAAAATCAATTTAATATGACATGAAATGATCCTGATGTTTGAAATATTTATTGCACCAGCCATGCACATTGGGACCTAACCGGTTGAAATTTGAGTGGTCTATGTTTAATCCAATGATCAAAAATAGATAAACAGTAAAAAATTAAAATATCTTTTGGAGTACCATAGCAAAATCTAAATAAAATTAGATTAAAATTGAAAAAGTATTTTTATAATTTTTTTTGATAGATCATTCTACTAATTTAAATAAGGCTTATCATTTTTAAAATGAATCACAATATCATCGTTAAGCTAATGGTGAAAATTTTTGCCATCATCTTTAATGACTCTGCAAATTTGGCCTCCCCATTCACGCACTTCCAGTTACAAATACTCTAGCCCGGGGGCGGGCTTGCCAAGATTTTCTTTGGAGACACACTGACAGAATTTCTACCATGTTCTAAACCCTATCGGACTCTTGTCGGGAACTTATATCAATTCCAGCATTTAAACTTTTTCTGATTCTCTTACGCCTTAAATCCATCATTCGGAGAAGCCACAACTTTTCATATTTGGAAAATTCTTTGTACACTACCCATGGTATAAAAAATTCGATAGGGAGCATACCACTTTATTTTATTAGGCCACGTAGCCATCACTTTCTAATACATATTTAATGTTCATAATTTTATTTTTTTATTTAAAATTTTAGATGATAAAAATATTTTTTTTTGAAAAAATTATGATATTTTGTATCGATATTATGCCATCCTGTGTTGAAATTATAATTTTCTGTACGGGGTGTTATAATTTTTTCAAAGAATGTCATAAAGAGAGAAAGATATTTTTATGATTAAAAAAGAATGAGCCTATTCTGGGGTTGAGAAAAAGCTTGTAGTATTGATACTTTTGGCGCCACTGTCTGTCTCGGAACCCTTGTAACTAAGTCAGCTAGGCGCACTAAAACGGCTGAGGAAAGAGAAGCGAAAAACGTCCGTTCACGTCAGAAATAACTAGCACTATGATGATGCTAGTTACTACATTCCGAGTGGAGGACAATTTATCTCGCAATATATTGCCCTACCTTAGCTCTAACGCATCTTGTGTACTTCCAATGTCTCAGGTAAAGTTCTTTTTTTGACATATCTACCATACAGAATCCTTTTCTGGGCATCAATCCTATTCGTGGATATCGTCGAAGCAAAATTTCACTCATCTCTAATATTAATAACGAAAATATTCTTCTCTCTTTATGATATTCTGTGAAAAAATTATGATATCCTGTGCAGAAAATCATAATTTTAATACAGGATGCCATAATATTGACACAAAACATCATAATTATTTCGAAAAAGAAGGAGTCTTTTCATCATCTAAAATTTTAAACAAAAAAATAGAGCTGTAGGCATTAAATAGATATTAAATACGTATTGAAAAATATGGCTATGTGATCTAATCGGACGAGGCCGTATGCTCCACATCGGATTTTCTACACCGCAGGTGGTGTGCAAAGAATTTCTATATTTCCCTTTAGGTAATTGATAGAGTTGATCATGGGCTTCACAGCCCATCCCGGCCCAAGAAAATTATATATATTTAATATATACTATATACAAATTATACTAACTAATTATATGTTATAATAATAAAATTTTATATTATATGTTAATGAATATATCAATATCGGATCTATTAGGAAGACTTGGTATTGACCTTTCTGGTGGACCAAACCGGGATGAAAAATAGAGGCCCGATATTTGGGCCGCGCCTAGGCATCAACATCGAGCCTACTTTATGCTATCCGACCCAGGCCGGGGTTGATCAGCTCAATACCTCAATAAAATTAAAATTTAGAATGGAGAAAAAAAGACTAGGAAGAAAACAGCTTCTTGACGATTGCAAGTAGCACACCTGACTAACTTTGTATGGGGAAGAGTTGGATCAGCTATTACATCCCATGGAACTTGGGTGAAATCACCAATAGAATGATGTATCATATTTATATACACACAGTTGTTGTCAGCAATCAAATTATTCTCTGCATTATTTCACAAATATAACTTAATTTATGTATGATAAATATACATTTTATTTATATAAGATTAAATTGGTTCATTATAGGTTACTTTCTAAGTTCAAATTGTAACAATGTCAGCCTGACCGAATTACTTAACAAGTCAAGCTGAGTGAAGAGTGCAAAACCTTTGAATCTAAACATAATCTACATAATAAACAGTTTAATTGTATCAATAAATTGATAATTTGGATCAAACAAAGGATAACCCAAATCATATTAATTTTGTGTTGGGTTCATGTTGGATTGACAGGTTAGGATTGCCGGTAGAAACTTGATGCAGTGTGCTAGTAAAATTACAGAGCTGATACTTGGAATACATGATGCATGTTGGTGAAGGCACATGGATGGCCAGAATATCATCCGATCAAATGGTTTAAATATGTTAGTATAAAGTTTGTGCAACAGTTGTCATAAATTCTACGTTGGGTTTTGCTACTGTGCTTCAATGACTACCTTTATCTTTTTATTTTTTATCTATTTCTGACGATCAGATTAAATATAAGTCATGTAGATTTTAACTAGATGAGGGACCATGTGCATAACTGATGCGGTAAATATTTCAAAAAGTAAGATTCATCTATATAATAATTAAATTATATTTTTTTTCAAAAACTATTCTTTAACGGATGAAAGATATGGGGGTGGGGGGGGGAGGACTGCAGAGAAGCCGCAGGCTGCTGCTCATTGGGTTGTTGGGGGGGGGACGCGGAGATTGGCATCTGTGGTACGAAGAAGCCCCATGCCGCATAGGGTGGGGGTGGGGTTGGGGGGCAACCACGAATAAGCCGCGGGCTTCTGGAGTGTGGGGGCGTGAAGAAGCTCCAGGCCACATCATGGTTGGAGGGAGGTGGGGCAGGTAGAGGAGCTGTAGTGCTACTTTGGGGAGGGGAGGGGGGAACGAAGGTGTGCAGAGGAGCCACAGCACCAGATGGGAAGAGAAGGGGGGACAGGGACATGGGGAGTGCGAAGGGTGCGATTGAGAGGGGAGGTGGCGCAGGCCATGGGGGAAGGGGGTGGTGGTGCCTAGGGCACGAGCGATCAAGACTCAAGAAGGGAGGCAGGCTGAAGGGGGGTTCTTCATAGGCCATGGGGACGAGGGGTGGTGGTGCACAGAGGGCGTGAGCGAGAGGAGAAGCAGCGTGGGCCACGTAGAGGGGGGGTGGGGGGGTTCCCCACTAGCCGAGGGGGGCGAGGGGGGCCGGTGGTGGGCGCATGGAGGGCCCAACCAGGAGGGGAGGCGGTATGGGCCGCGGCCAGTGGGAAGGGGGGTAATGCTGGAAAAACAGTAATGTATAATACCTTTGTTGCGGCCAACTCCCCATCGTCTGTCACTAGAAACGAACACCTACAAAACAGCATCCGTGCAGATCGAATTTGTGTCCGACGGAGACCCTCCGATGTCTAAGTCAGAGAGAAAAATTGATGAACAGGAGTTGAATGTAAGCAGTAGAAGAGTTTTGGCCCAGAATTGACTTACCAGCCCTGTTTCTCTTATCCCTTTTTATAGATGAGATTTTCTTAACTGTCGGACGTGATCCCGTATTTTATGATACTAAATCATCGAGCCATAATCGTATAGTGAATCGTTAGTTCCCACTTATCGTGTTGTGATATGCGGTCGATAACCGTTCGTGACGGTTATGGTATGTTGAGCAGATTAACTGACCATATGTTAGTAGAACCGATCATATGTCGGTAGAATTCATGAGCGACCGTCGGCTAGTAGTTCTGTTATGCCGATGGTCTAAACCATCGGCTGTCGATCGGTAGTAATCGAATCATTAGTTAGTCAGCCAGTAATAGGTCAGTGCGGTTCGCTTAGTTGGTCGATGAAGAGTCGGAACCACATATTCAGCCGATGTAGAGTCGGAGTTGTATGTCCGATCGATCGGCTGTTGTTGAGTCGAAGTCGGTAGTCGGTTAACCTGAGTCGAGGGTTGTTTGACTTACCCCAATAGTTGCCCTCCATTTTCAAATCTAAGGTAAGTTGACGTGTATATTACCACGTAGTTTGTCATGTTGGACAAAGAGAGTTATTTTTTTATCACATCGAATCTCGATTTTGATACCATTTTTTTTTAGATACAAGTAATCGGTTATTTTATCATGTTGGCAGGTACAGTCATCTTTCACACTGATCGGATGATTCGATATCAGTTGTCAGTGTCAGGCATCATTTCGAAAAGTCAGTTCGATGTCTGATGATACGATTATGACAAGTAGATTTGTTCCACGTATCCGAATGTTATTGGGTCGGAATTGTTCACGTGAATAGGGGTGACGTGGCTCAATCTGGGGCAGGTGCGTCGAACCATCCGATCAATGATCGGTTCAGATGTTGCCACATGTCATCATCTAGTAGATCTTCGATTTGATCGCCTTCATCTCGACTGTTGAGAGATCCTATATAAAGGGTCGCTCTAAGCCAAATTTTCATTTTTCACTGTTTTTGGTGCTGGAACTCTGCTGGATTGTTGTCCCAACATCCAAGATTATCGCTTCCAACTTTTAGGTCAACTTCGTCTTTCTTTCGAGTCTTTTCCTCTAAAGTCTGTATCTTCTTCAGAGTTGTTCTCATGGCTAGGGCTTCTCTTTATCGGGAAGATCGGTCGGAGAATCTGATCGATGAATCCCAGTCGGGTCCGGATGTAGAGGCCTCTTCACTTTCAGAGCCGAACGTTGAATGGCTCTAAAAGCAGTTTTGTATCCTGAAACAATTTCAATTTTTTGTCCCTGGGGTCGATAGTCGGGTGAATAACCAACCTTCGGGCCAGGTGGCCTTCTACGTCGAAGATCTTCGGACGGATTTTTGATTTTCGATTTCAGAATTTGTCCAAAATATTTTGGATTATTACGGACTTTGCCGAACTCAGCTCGCACTGAACTCGATCTGACTGATAATTAGCTTTGCTGTGTCGGATATTGCCGACCATGCCCCGCCCTTCTCTTTTTCAAGCTTTCTTCATCCTCCGACCTCATCTGAAGGTTCGAGGGTGGTGGTTCTTCAACCTCTGAAAAAGCCTTTCGTTTATCATCGGTCCTCCATCATCCATTCATGGATGGAAGAATCAAATTTTTTTTGCTTCTTCATCTTTTCCTTAGGATTTTTCTTCTTGTTGAAGCGATCCATGAACCGATCCCAACGATAATAGTCGAGTAGAAGTCGACAATTAGGAGGACTTTCACTGGCTGAAAGACATGTTGGTGTCGAAACAGAAAAAGCTTGCAACCAAATAGGTCCTTTACGATGCCGGCCTTAGTTCGGTTCTTTGTCTAGGTATAGTATAGTTGGTCGGTTATTTCTGACTTTTCTTTTACTTTTTGAATTGTACTGACCTTCGTTGTGATTGCAGTCATGCAACAGAGGGTGCGAGTGTCGAATGTCGATATTCGTCAGCACGCTGTCAAGAAGAGGGCAGCATCTGAGGTCGGACCTTCACGACTACCGAAGAGGCATCAAGCAGCAGCTCCAGTCTTGGCACTGTCAGCTCTGACAGTGCTCCCTGCAGTGTCATCCGAGGAAAGGATGGCGAGGAAAACTATCAAAACAACATCGGTAGTCCCACCACTTGAGGAGGTTCGGGTCGAGGCAAGAGAGCCCGACCAATCTGCGGCTGCGCCAGTTGCTCCTTCAGTTGGGACACAGTCAAGCTCAAGCTTTCCTTCACTTTCAAACATGGAGCCACCGACAACAGACTGGGAGAAAGCTTCGATGGCATCGACAGATGAAGCAGCATCGGAGGGCCATGCGGTGTATTTCAACCTCCAAGTGCCCATCGATGAATCGACCCTGGCTAATTCTGTACTGGCCAAGCGACTGTGCCAGGCGACTCTTCTTTCGGCTGATCGGGAGCGCCGAAGGAAACGATGGATGGTCGAGATGTTCTCATCCTTTTATCCGACAATCATAGGGGTAAGTCTCTTTGGTAAACTTTCTTTCTTTTTTTTTAATCCCGACTTACCCTGTCTGCAGTTGATCCACGACATGTCTGACCTGGAGGCTGGCTACACGAAGTTCGCCGACATCTGTAGTACGTGAAAAAATAAGGTGGCAGCCATCGATGCTGAGAAAGTGGCTGCACTTGAACAACTTAAGTCAGCGACAGAGCAGGAAGCCAAACTTCAGAAGGAGATTTTTCGACTAACTGATGACTTGGCATCCTCGGAGGCTGAACTTAAGTTGGCTTATGGAGCTATTTCAGTTCTTGAGTCATAGGTCAAGAGCAAGAAGCATTCTATCCATCAAATTCGACGAGAGTGAGACAGATGCATCGAAGAACTCAAAGCCGAACATGGACATTATCGGGCCAGCCTGAAAAGGTTGGCACTGGTCGAAGAAGAATTATCCTCTGCTCGAGCTGATGCTAATTTGGCCAAGATGGAAGCGGAGTCGGCAAGAGAAGCATTGAGTCTTGCAGTCGAAGATTTTTGAAGTTTGAAGGAATATAGGGAAGAGATCCTCGAAAATAGTTTCACTTCATACTGCATCGAGTATGAAGACGGTCGAGATGCGGTCGAAAAAATTATATTCGAATCTCGACTTGAGCAGTATCGTCCCTCCAAGATTGAAAGATGGAGTTGCTGAAAAAGAAGCTGCTCCGACTCAAGAAGAAGCACCAACTGAGCCCGAAATCATTCAAGTCGATGATGCTACACCCGAGCAAAGGGACAGAAACAATGATGAAGCTTAGTCAGTGTATTTTTTTTTTCTGTAATTTGATATTTGTAGTCGGACTTCGATCCAATTTTGTAACTCTTTTTTTGACAGTGAATGAAAGCATTCTCCTTCTAAGTTTAGACTCTTGTTTTACTTGTTTACAATGCTTGTAATATAGAATAACCACCGAACATTAATCGATGACCCGATCATTCGATAGGATTTGTAGAATGTCCATCAATCGCATATCTGTTTTGACGTACTTAATAGAAATTAGGATAACGATTATAGGTCGAATATCTCATGCCCGATATTTGGTCAGACTTATATGTCGAATTATCTGATAATCGATGGTAAGCTGAATATCCCTCGACTGGCCATAGCCTGGTCAGTATAATTTCAATCCGACCTTGGTCATTTTGGCATTTTTCATTCTGCTTAGTTGGGACTAAGTCAGTATATTAGTCTTTCGACGATAGTCAACTTTTACAATGGAGAGTCAACATTGAGAACCAACGTATAATCAATAATTTGGCTTTTGTGGTGAAAGCTTGTGTAGTCGATGTCCATTGAGATTGCAGTCGGTATGTCAGTTTTTGTATGAGAACCGAAATACAGTCGTCATCGAAGTAGTTGATTCTTCGATTTTTTTATAGTGGAGGCTGAGATAAACTTCATGTCAAAGTACAATAGATAGTTCAACTTTGACAATGGAAGCCAACATATAGTCAGTAATTGATAAAACTTATCAAAGACTTGCGATTCTTAAATTCTGGTTATATTTTAAATAATGTACATATCGACGATTTTATTGATAATACATCTTTAGATTGTTGGCATTTCATGTTCGGAGAATCATCGATCCCTTGAGAGTTTCTAACCGATATGCGTCCGGTCTAAGAGTTTCGAATATTTTGTAAGGTCCTTCCCAGTTTGGAGATAATTTTTTTTGATCCAAGGGTTTTGAGACTTTTGCTTTTCTTAAAATCAAATCTTCTGATCGAAAGACCTTCGACTTGACCTTGCATTGTAATACCGGACTATTCTTTATCAATATGCAGTCATCCGAACTTAAGCTTGCTGTCGGAATTCTTGAAGGAGATCTAAGTCAGCTCTCCGACATTCAGAATTGCTCGGCTCACTATATTGCTCTATTTTTGTTGACGGCAATCTGATCTCAAATGGTATCATTGCTTCTATCCCATAAGCTAAATTGAAGGGAGATTCTCCAGTCGGTATGTGGGGAGTCGTTCGATACACCCATAAGATTGGATATAATTCTTCTATCCAGAGGTCTTTGGCTTCATTCAGTCAGATTTTTAATCTGTGTAGGATTATCTAGTTGGTTACTTTCACCTCGCTATTTGACTGTGGATGGCCGACCGACGTGAGTTTGTACGTAATATGAAACTTCACATAAAATTTTCTAAAATTTTGATTGTCAAATTATCGACCATTGTCAGTGATGAACTTTTGAATGAAGTCTTTCATCTTGCTTTCAGTGATTTGTGCCAAAGGTTCGGCTTCTACCCATTTGGTAAAATAGTTGATGGTGATTATTATAAATTTTTTCTGATCAGATGCTGGGAGAAAAAGATCAAGTATGTCAATCTCTCATTGTACGAAGGGCCATGGTGCTATAATCAATGTCAGCTGACTAGCCAGTTGATATTGTATATTTGCATACTTTTGACATGGTTCACATATTCAAACTAGTTTAGCTGCATCTTTTTCATGGTGGGTCAATAATATCCTTGTTGCAAAATTTTATAAACTAGAGACTTGCCCCCCAAGTGATTTTCACAAATCCCTTTGTGCACTTCTCTAAGTGCATAATCGGCATCTGTAGGTTCTAAACACTTCAGTAAGGAGAGAGAGAAAGATTTTTTGTAAAGATAATCATTCATTATTACATATTGAGAGGTCGTCCATTGGAGTCGTTTAGCCTCTGAGGAGTTCGTAGGAAGGGTCCCATCGGTCAAGTATTGAACGATCGGATCCATCCAGCTTGGTTCGATAGTGAGCTGCAATACCTCTTCGACTTTATCAATACTTGACTGTTCGAGATATTCAACAAATATCTGACCCAACGAGTTGAAAGCGGTAGTAGCCAGTCGTGAAAGTACATCGGCTCAAGCATTTTCGATTCTGAGAATGTGAAAGATCTCGAAATATCTCAAGTTTGCCGTAAAATCTTTCACTTTTTGAAGGTATTTCATCATAATAGGGTCGCGGGCCTCAAATTCACCCTTGACCTATCCAGCAATCAGTTGTGAGTCGGTGAAGACCTTCAAACTGTCGATCTTGAGCTCTTTGGCTATCTTCAAGCCGACCAAAAGTGCTTCATATTCGGCTTGATTATTTGAGGCTTTAAAGTTGAACCGAAGGACGTATCCGAAGACTACGCCTTCGAAATTCGTCAATATTAGGTCAGTTCCACTATCTTGTGCATTTGATGCTCCATCAATATGCAACACCCAGGTCGACTTTAAGTCGAGTTTGAGAGTCGTAGCCTCTTTTATTGTGTTGTCATCTGTATCTTCTAGCTTATTGTCGAATATAGTACATTCGACGATAAAATTGGGTAGGACTTGCGCCTTCATGGATAGTCGTGGGCGATATTGAATGTCGAACTCGTCAAGCTTTACTGCCCAATTTACCATCCGACCTAACATGTCGAATCGATGTAAGATTGCCTTCAGCGGCTGATCTGTCAGAACTACAATCGGATAGGCTTGAAAATATGGATGAAGTCATTGTGCCGATATGATTAGGACGTAGATCATTTTCTCCATCCTTAAGTATCGAATTTTGACATTGTGAAGTACTTTACTGATGTAATAGATTGATCGATGGATTCGATTCTCATCCTCCTAGACGAGCACCGAACTAATTGCTTCTGCTGAAGTTGCCAAGTAGAGATACAATGTCTCTCCGATCCTTGGTTTTGTGAGCAAAGGTGGAGAAGCCAAGTATTGTTTTAAGTCTTCGAAGGATTGTCGGTATTCATCTGACTATGAGAAATCCTTCATCTACCGTAAAGTTTTGAAGAATGGCAAGCATCTCTCGACCGATCTAGAAATAAATCGACTGAGCGCGGTAATCTTTTCGTTGAGTTATTGTATCTCTTTCTTTGAACTCGGATGCTTCATGTTGATAATAGCTTTAATTTTTTTGGAATTAGCCTTGATTTCTCGTTGTGAAATAAAAAATTTGAAAAATTTCTCGGAGGTTACCCCAAATGCACACTTAGTCAGGTTTAATTTCATCTGATACCATCGGAGTATGTCGAAAGCTTTCTCCAGATCTCGAACATAATCTGAAGTTTGGGGACTTTTCATCAATATGTCGTCCACATATACTTCTATATTTCATTCGATTTGTATCTTGAAGATCTTGTTGACGAGCCGTTGATAGGTAGCGCCAGTATTTTTCAGATTGAAAGGCATTACTTTGTAGCAGTATATGCCTTTGTCGGTCACAAAAGTCATGTGCTCTTCATCTTTTGGTGCCATGTAGATTTGATTATATCCAGCAAAGACATCCATGAAACTCAGAAGTCGGTGGTCAGAAGTCGCATCAATCAATTGGTCAATCTTCGACAACGGAAAGTTATCCTTCGAACAAGCTACATTCAGATCAGTATAGTCGATGCAGATCCTTCACTTCTCATTGGTCTTTCTTACCACTACCATATTGGCAAGCCAGTCTGGATATGTAGCTTCTCTGATGAAGCCTGCTGCGAGGAGTTTGTCGACTTCTTCATCAATGACCTTTTATCTTTCAGGAGCAAAAGGTCTCTTCTTCTGTCTCACCGGCTTAACATTTGGGTTGATGTTAAGTCGATAAGTTATTATTTCTGAAGAAATCTCAGACATGTCGGTGGCCGACCAAGCAAAAATATCGATGTTGACTCTGAGCAATTTTATTAGTTGTTGCCGCTCTGAGTCGGATAATAGTGATCCAATTCAGACCATTTTCTCGAGATCTTCTTCTTTTAATGAGATGGAAACCAGTTGTTCAGCTGGTTTACCCCTCTCTTGATTTTCTCTTTCGTCCAATTTGTCAACAAGCAAAGAGTCTTCAGGTTTATTATGTTTGATGGAAACGAGGAAGCAATGTCGAGCGAGTTGTTGATCTCCATGCATCTCTCCGACTCCATATCTTGTCAGAAATCGGACTAACAAATGGTATGTCGAAACTATTGCTCTCAGAATGTTAAGTCCAGATCATCCGAATATGACATTATAAGCCGAAAGTACTCGAACCACCGTGAACGTTATGAAAATAGTGCTCTGTTGTGGTTCGGTCCCAACGGTTAAGGAAAGAGAAATTTCTCCCTCCACTGTGACAGCATCTCCTGTGAAGCCGATCAGTGGCGTCGAAACTCTTCTGAGTCGGTCAGTTGGCAGTCGTATTTGAGAGAAAGTTGAATAAAACAAAATATCGGTTGAACTTTCATTATCTACAAAGATTCTTTTTACATCATAATTCGCTACTGTTGCCAAAATAACAACAGCATCATCGTGGAGAGTCTGAATTCTTCGAACATCTTCTTTCAAAAAAATTATTACATTGTCGAGTCATCATCGCTTTGCCGACTCATCTTCGAAAGTTGTCCCTCCGTCCAATCGTCCGGAGATCATGTTGATCATTGCTGCAGTCGGTTGATTATTTACAGCTTTCTCAGTTTGTAGTTGAGGTCATCAATCAGCAGGAGGTTGAGTTAGCGGATCTCTCCGATATTTCTCGAGGTAGCCTCATCGAATCAGGGCTTTTATCTCATCTCTGAGCTGGATGCATTGTTCGATATCATGACCATGATCACGATGGAACTGACAATACTTCTTCTGATCGCGGTTCTTCGGCAATGCCTTCATCGGTGGGGAGTGTTGCAGACATTTCACTCCTTCGATCTCCATAAGAATCTGCGTACGAGGAGCGAAAAGAGAAGTATAGGAGTCATACCTGCCGTAATTCGACCTTAGACTCTGTCGTCGGGATGAAGCTCGCTTATTGGATGATGGCCGACTTGATTCAGCCGAAGCTTCTCTCTTCTTCTGTTTCTTCTTCTTCTGACTTTTATCTTCTGTCTGACGTCGGTCAGAAGCTCCTTCGTCTGCACACATATATTTGTATGCACGCTTCAGAAGTTTGGCATAGGCCGAGGAAGAGTTTTATCCATAGAATATGTAAATCGATATCCCCTCAGACCTCTTTTCATGATCAAGATAGCCATATTTTCATTGAGATTTCTGACCTCAAGCATGGCCGCAATAAAACGAGCCATGAAATCCCGAAGTGTTTCAGTCTCTCCTTGCTTAATCGAGAAGAGACTATCAAAAATTCGTGACGGCCATCGACTGGTGCTGAAGTGAGCCACGAAAGAATGTTCTAGCTGTCTGAAAGAATATATGCTTTCCGACTGAAGTTCGGAGCATCAAGCTCAAGCAGCTTTCCAAAGAGTTGTCGAAAAGTCGATACATAAGAGGGCATCGATCGCTCTCTGAATCGTCATGAGAGTCTTATAGCTCTCAAGGTGGTCGATCAGGTTGGTAGATCCGTCATATGGCTCCACCTGAGGTATCATGAATTGAGATGGGATCGGTTGGTCTAAGACATGCCGAGAAAGTGGCTGGGCGATGTGGAAGTCGTAGTCATTGGAGGACTTCCGACCTTTCACTTGAAGCTGAGCAAGTTGGCGATTGATCTCTTAGAATTTACATTCATAATCATCGAATCACCGTTGGAAAACTCCGGGGGTAGAATCACCCGATGAGTTTGAAGAAGACACGAAGGGCGTTCGTGATCGTTTCTCCTTCCTAATACTATTGAGATGGGAAGGAGAGGGAAAACGTCGGGAATAATGAGTAGCACATCGAGAGTGTCGAGAATGTCATTGTTCGTCTCGACAGAGAAATCGAGATGGTCGCTTCGGAGAAGGAGACAGTGATCGCTATGGATGACGACGACCGTGCCTGGACGGCACCGATTGTGCCATCGATTGCTCTACCGATGACTGTTACTGCTGGTTTTGTTGCTGTTGGAGGCTTTTGACTGCCTCCGTGAGGACATTCATCTGCTGCACAAGTGCAGCGATCTGGACGCCCGTGGTATCACAGGATGTGAAGAACTAGGCTCTGCTACTGGAGGAGGGGAGGATCCTCTTCCCGGTGGAAAGAGTGCCTCACCGATCCAGTTGCTGTTGACCGTTGAGCTCTGATTTTCATCATTGCAAGTTATCTTCTCTCCCTTCCTGGTGAGCTAATCTGTTGCGGCCAACTCTCCGTCGCCTGTCGTCGGGAACGAACACCTACAAAACAGCATCCGCGCAGATCGAATTTGTATCCGACGAAGACCCTCCGATATTTAAGTCAGAGAGAAAAGTTGGTGAACAGAAGTTGAATATAAGCAGTAGAAGAGTTTTGGCCCAGAGTTGGCTTACCAGCCTTGTTTCTCTTATCCCCATTTATAGATGAGATTTTCGTAACCGTCGAACGTGGTCTCGTATTTTATGGCGCTAAATCATCAGGGCATAATTGCATAGTGAATCGTTAGTTCCCACTGATCACGCCGTGATATGCGGTCGGTAACCGTTCATGACGGTTATGGTATATTGAGCAGATTAGCCGACTATATGTCGGCAGAACCAATCATATGTCGGCAGAATCCATGAATGACTATCGGCTAGTAGTTCTGTTGTGTCGATGGTCTAAATCATCCGCTGTCGATCAGTAGTAGTCGAATTATTAGTCGATCAATTGGCAATAGGTCGGTACGATTCGCTCAGTTGGTCGATGAAGAGTCGGAACCGTATATTCAGCCGATGTAAAGTCAGAGTTATATGTCCGATCGGTCGGTTGTTGTTAAGTCAAAATCGGTAGTCGGTTGATCTGAATCGGAGATTGATTGACTTACTCCAATAATCTTAAAAAAATTTTATAATATTTTATTATAAAGAAGCTCCAAAACAAAACCCATTCTATGTTCAGGAATAATAAACCTTAAGGCAAGGATTCCAAATATCTAAAAACATGAAAAAACAACAAATATATACAAAAATTTTTATAAAAAAAAAAATTAATTACCAAAAAACTTAAATCTCTATACCAGCCAAACAAGATAACTTCTTGTTTGATAAACAGTTCCATGATGCTTTTGATATTTATCATTTTCTGATTGTAGCTACGAACCATGATTGTCATTGTAATCATAATTTTAATTTCAACAAATTTAGTCCAGACATGACAAATAATGATCATTACAATACTACAACTCATATGCCAATGACTTTATCAGAAGGGATTTCTGAAGCAAATATTACGTACAATTTAACGAAGCCCTATCAAAAATAAACTATGAGCAGAGACCAAATAGGATTCGGGGTAATCTGAAGCACCACACTTGTGGTTTACCAAATCTACTGAATAACGAGATGCCACATGGTCGTTGAATCTACCGCAGCAGTCGATCAATACAATTTCCTCATAGGATTGGGACTCCGGAGCCCGGAAGGAGGGAACAAAATGTCATACCTTTTAAAGGACGACAAAGAGCTTCCCAGGCTCGCTTGTTGTCCCTTATAAACACCCACCCGGCACTCTCTCACGCCTCACGTTGATCACGAACTCCTCTTTCCATCAGCCTGCAAGAAGCCTCATGGATCCATCAAGCTCTGCTTCAACTGATGATAGTTTAGACTCGGTAAGTAGCTTCTTAATTTTTTTTCTCTTGTTCCTCCTATATCTTGATATCCGCCTCTCTCTTTCTTCTCCATGCCTAACCCCTCTCTCCTTGTCTTTTCTTTTATTTTCTTTTCAGTTCTTCATGTCTCTGGCCATCGGACCTGATGGCAAGACACTTAAGACCGGTCTACTGCGCTCGAGCTGGGACGCGGCAAAGATCATGCAAGACGGCATCACACAGAACAGTCCGAAGCTGTTTGCCAGGGGGTTTGAGTCGCACGTCAACCAAGTTCTCTACGGGATTGAACCCAAGAACGAAGATTCGTGCAAAGAAGTAAAAGAAGAAGAAAGGGAGAGTAAGTTCCTTCATCTGTTTGAAGCTAAAGAGAAGGGCCGCGGTGATGAAGACATTAAGGCTTTCTTCTGTCGTCAAGCTCAGGAGGAAAAAATATACAAAACAGACCTTGCAGACATCTCGTGGATTGGTGAAGATGAAGATTTGGTTCATGAGCAAAAATAAAAGAACTTCCAAGTTGAGAATTTTCTTTTTTTTTTTAAGGAATTGATTTTGATGAAGTTACAACTAGAGTCTTGGGTAAAAATTGTTGAATTTCTTTAAAGGGATTTATGTAGTCCATATGGGCATATGAGCAATAAAATTATTTCTAGTGTTTCCTTCCCTTCTTGATTTTGGTTTTTATACCAAGGGTGTTTAATCCATTATTTTGGTCAGATACTTGTCTGTAAGAACGTTAAATTTGCTCCTGATGCAATCCTAGTTTTGAATATTGGCAAGAGCTTGCACTTGTGACATGTATTTCTTCTTTAAATATTGGCATATTCCTTAGATTACATACCAGTGGATTTTTTCTGGTAATCAATTGTTAATTTTCTTTCTTAGGCTCAAACTTGGCTCTATTACCGATTGGAAAATCCATTATTGAGCTAAATATATATTGGAAAATTATTTCTAGTGCTTCCTTCCCTTCTCGATTTTGGTTTTCATACCAAGGTGTTCAATCCATTATTTAGGTCAGATACTTGTCTATAAGAACGTTAAATTTGTTCCTGATGTAATCCTAGTTTTGAATATTGGCAAGAGCTTGCACTTGTGACATTTATTTCTTCTTTAAATATTGGCATACTCATTAGATTACAAACCAGTGGACATTTTCTGGTAATCAATTGTTAATTTTCTTTCTTAGGCTCAAACTCGACTCTATTACTGATTGAAAAGCCTATTATCGAGCTAAATATTGAGGTGCATATAATTACTTATGCAGCCCATGAGTGGCCAACTCTATAGATTTAACCTACTTTGTTACCATATGCAATGCACATGGTTTAAAACTTGATGCACAAAAGCTTCATTAAGAGTTAATTATGAAATTTGAGTTATACAGTGTGGCAGATGGCTATGTTTGAGATCAAATGCCGACCTGCTAATTGATTCGCTTGATGTCTAAACCAGCATCTAACCTGACCTAATTTATTGAATTAGTGGATCAAGGCTAATATGAAAGTGCATCTTCAACTAGTCAAGTAAGTAACTCACACTAATATCTAATAGATGAAGGTCAAGGATATTAATGTCTTGAGTTATTTACTTGACTAGTTGAAGGTATTAATGTTATTTACTATTGGCTAACTAAGGCGAACCAACCTTATTTCAGAAAAAAGAAAAAGAGAGAGACCTAACAAACCTGAATTATGTGCTATAATTAAGTAATTTACTTTATTTGCATCTTTATTATCGTGATCATCATAATAGAATGTATGCCCTACTCCTCTCCTGACCGTAGCGGATATTCAGCAATGGCTCCAACATCCTAAGCTTTTCAATCTGGCCGAGATTCCAATGATACCATGATCATATTGTCATGGTCCTATTTTGAAATTGTTATTACTAATATAATGGTTACAGTGATCATGATTTACCCAAAAATGCTATAATGAATTTATTTGAAACTGAAATGACAACGTAATGATCAAAATAAACATAATAATGCTACTTTTTTGAGAAAAAATAGAACTGTCTACGGTTGGAAAAATATTGATTAATTTATTTAAGAATAAAATTACAAATGCTTTTTATTGGTTACTTAAGTGTTATTTTAAAACTCGTTCCATACCCTAGAGAAGAACGGAAGAGAGGTCTCCACTCCCTCAGAATTTTTTTGGTTAATGACCATAATACCCCTCCCCCCGCCCCCTCAATCCCCCCGTCTCCTTGTATCCAAAACCCTCCGCCATCTCTTCCCCCTCCCGTTCTTTCCTGTCTCCGCTGCCCGATCTCCGATCATGGCGGTGGCGCCCACTGGTGGGACCAGTGAAGACGCCCTTCCGGCCGGAACACTAGGCTGCGGGTACCCGACCCCGCTGTCGCCGCCGTACCCAGCGGAATCGAAGGAGGTCGAGCTCCGCCGGGCGATGACGGCGGCAGCGAGGTCCGGCGACTTTGAGATGACCGCTGGCGACATAGTGTTTGAGGACGAGTGGCTGGCGGTCGCCAACAAGGCCTCCGGCGTCTACTGCGAGGCCGTCCTCTCTTCCTTCAAGTCTCTCCGCGGTATACTCCTCCGCCGGTTATTTTACCCTTCTCTCTCTCTCTCTCTGTTTTATTATGTAGAATTCCTAATTTGCTTATGATTTAGCTGGACAGGTAATTAAAAAAAAAAAAAACAATACAATGGTAATTGGGTTTTTCATTGAAACACATGTTTATTTTTCAAGAACAGTTTAGACTTAATTATTTCTTTGGTAGATACGTTCATGATGATTTTGCCTCTGGATCTAACTAGAAGATATGTGTGTGTGTGTGAAAAATTAAAAATGTGTGTTGAGTAAATGCGCATTGTATTGTTTATATATGTTTATTGCTTGTACTCAGACCGAAGTACAAAATTATAAAGGAACTCCTCAATACGTATCATTTCGTACGGTGAATAAATAAATGATCTTTTCTTGAAAGATTAACAAATTAAAATGATTCTTTTATGTGAAATTGATCAATAGTAGAGAAAACAGTTTCTTTGTCAGATGACATAATGTAAGAATTGTATATTTTACTTGCAAGAAATGCATTTGAATTATAGCTTCAGAAAAACGCCCACCAATGATACATTGAGAGAATGTTATACGAACGTGGGCATGAAAGTTTGGTTCTGATGCATGCCATGGTATGACATAGAAGAGCAAGAGTCAACATTCAGGGACTCATACATGCAGGAGTTATACAATACATGACATAGCTCTTTTGTAGTCTTGCCACACGACAGGCGTTTCTATGTTTCTTAGCATGCTTCATGCTACTATTAATTGGAAGGAGGATGCAAGTTCTAACTGTAAATGTGTAGGAGTCTTGGAACTTTTTCAGATATCGCAACTCAGGACATGTGCTGACTTATAATTTCTGGATGCATGTGTATATAGTTCAGATCTCATTCATGTAAATATTTATTATTGAAACTCATGAAATTTTATTTAAGTTCTTATGGGATATTCTTTTGCTCATTACAATATAGCAACTTAATATCTATCTTTTATATCCTCTGGACCTCCAAGTTGGTGTTTTGAAAATGTGTATACCATGGATTTCCTACGGATAGAGGTGTCTTTACATGTCCCTGATAACTTGAAAGAATCTGATCCTGATTAGACTAACCAAGCCCAATCGCCAATCATCTCTTTGATCTGAATTTTATATTTGGTTGTGGACTCTTGATTCACAATCATGCAATTTACAGGCTCTGCAACTGTACCATCTGAACTTCATCTGGCCAACCGGCTAGATCGTGACACCAGTGGGCTGATGGTCATAACCAAATCTCACAAAGTTGCTGGGAGGTTGGTGAAAGCATTCACTGATCACAAGGTCAAGAAAACTTACCTGGCTCTATGCATCGGGTATGCACCAAGTTGGAAGAAGATCACAATAAGCTCAGGCCATGGGAGATCAAAATTCGGTGCATGGCGAGTGTATTCCGCATCGGATGTTGGGCGAACACTTCCTGGTGGGTCGATGGTGAGGCATATGGTCACATCTTTCGAAGTATTGTCCATAAATGGGCAGGGGAAGTTGAGAGAGCCTGAAGCTCATGATGCAGAATCAATCATAGTCCAAGAGAAGGGAATCGAGAGGAGTAGAGATGATGACATGAAGACTGATGAGATTTTGGTAAGAGCATGCCCCCAGAGCGGACGAACACATCAGATACGCCTGCACTGCCAGTATCTTGGAATTCCAATCAAGGGTGATGTGAAGTATTGTGGGGTTCTTGAATGGAAGGGGATATCATGTGATGCTCATGCACTTCATGCAGAAAGGCTATCATTGCAACACCCTGTGACTGGTCTACCGGTCCGGTTTCAGGCCCCTCTGCCTTTGTGGGCAAATGAGATATGCGGATCGATGTTACAAGATTCCTGACATCAGCTTCTATCACGTTTGAACTGATAACTGAAACATCGTCTTGCAGAAAGAACTGTTCTAGGACAAGGTTTTTATCAGGAAATGTGGTTTTAGTAGCAATGTTCATTGGTTAGTCTTTAATATGACATTTTTGACCCATATCTATTAGAAATTAATTTGAGATATTAACTTGACTAGTTGAAGACAATAGTTTAAGATGAGCCTTGATCTCCTAATCCAATAAAGGAGGTCAGATTAGATGCTGGTTTAGATGTTGACCCGATCAATAGTAGATATGTATTTGATAGGTCTATATTTGATCTCAAATATAGCCAAGCCATTTGCTTCACTCTATAACTTAAATTCTAGAGTGGAGTATTCATGAAGCTTTGTGTATCAAGTTTCAAGCCATGCGCATTGCATGTAATAACGCAGAATGTTAAGCCTATGGAGTTGGCCAATCATAAGCTGCATAACTAATTATATGTACTAAAGTATTTGGCTAGATAATGGATTTCCCAATTAGTAATAGATTCAAGTTTGAGCCTAAGAATGAAATTTATCAATTAATAGCAGAAAATATCCATTGAATTGTAATCTAATGACTATGCCTCATATTTATAGGTAATTAAATATCACAAGCGCAAGCTCTTGCCAATATTCAAAACTAGCCTTCCATGAATAACATCATGAGCAAATTTAATGTTCTCATAGACAAGTTTGATCTAAACATGGTAAGAACAAAATCAAGAAAGGGAGGTGTTGGGGAATACCCACCGACCGACCGACGGTCGGAGGACCGACCGACCGACGGCGGAGGGACCGACCGACCGACGGCCGGAGAGACCGACCAACCGACCGATGGCCGACCGACAGCCGGAGCGACCGACCGACGGGCGCCATCGCCGGCCGACTCACGGCCCTTAACCGACTAAGGATGAGTCGGTCGGGCATACTTTTTCCGACCGACTGAACCTGGAAGTCGGATGGCCGACTCACGTAAGACTCGCTGACCAACAAAGGAGCCCGAATCTCCACCCGACGCCACACAGCTGGCCACCGATCTAGAGTCGGTCGACTCCTCCGATCGCCGTACAGCCGCCAGAGCTTGTCAGTCCTGACAGCAACATGCGGCACTGCCACCTAGGGGCATTATCCCGCTTAGGGCATTGTCAACCCTAGTGATTTGACAGCCCCACGGCGATATGACACTTTTACGGCGACTCTGACAGTCTACAGTGAGTTGACAATTCCTCAATTATCCACGCCATTAATGGCGGCGCCATACCATGCTCCACTATATAAATCGAGAAAGGCAACAGTGCAGGGGACCTCCATTTTCGACTTCGAAACCACAGGCTTGCTCCTCTCTCTCTCTCGATTGAGCTCTCTGTCTTCATTTCACTGTTGCCCAGTCACCTCTCTGACTTGACCGTCGGAGGATCCCCGCCGGAGCCGCCTCCGATCAGTGTGGACTTCCCTTTTTACAGGCGCTCGTTCTCCGGCGATCAGGCGATGAGGCGATTGGCCGCAACAAGTAGCAATGTTCATTGGTTAATCTTTAATAAAGGGATAAATTATCAAGTCTGCTTGCATTGCTGTTGAAACTTGCCGAATGTTCCTTTTTTTTTAAAAGCATCCTTTGCAGTTTGCACTACTTGTTAGAACTCATTGTCTAAAGATGTAATATTTCAGGCCAACCTTGTAATGGGAAATTGTTTGTTGGGGGTGTAAAATCGCTAAAATTTACAGAAGATGTAAATGAATGTCAGCTTACAATGGATAGGGATTCATGGCTCGTCTCTGTTTATGTCCGCTCCTTTTTTACCCCAAGCTTCTTTTATTTAGTGAAAGCAGCACTTTGTCGCAAAATTTATTGGTGAACGTCTTTAATACATATTGAGCTGCGTAACATAAATGTAGTTTCTGAAAAAGTTCTACCCGCCATGCATTGCCATAATTCTGAACAAATAATCGACCAACGAGAGCAGTCCAGATTTCTGAATCCTGCTTGTGAGGTAAGCATTACTAGTTCTTGCTACGATGATTCCCTCTTTTCTTAAGAACCAAAAGAACCTATTAGTTCGACAGGTAAGGTGAAGGAAATAAGGTTGACCTCGAAAACCATCATGCATTGCCTTCCAGACATAACGCATCAGCAACAGTAGAGAAAAGTCGAGTTAAAATAAAACAAATTACAAAAAGTCAATTGATTTTATGTGGGAATTCATTTTTCGAGATGCACGTTAGTCATTCTTGGTTTAATTGGTGGCAATTAAGCTATAATTGTAGTTCAGATGTGTTGAATGACATAGTTTAAGTCATTGCATCAATCTCTCCATCTGTGGCCACAACATGAGTAGCGGCAGACCAACAACAGTGTTATGCCCTCCTCCCCCCTCGTGGTGCAAATTTTCCAAAACAGATATACTATCCGCTAAACTTGTGCTAAAATCATCGTACTATGAAACAAAATTTAAGATACAGCAAATTCATCATGAATTATCAAGAAGTACCACTGTACACTGTGATTAATTACTTGATTACAAGTCTAGCATCAACTTTACAGCATTGATGGACAATAAGTTACAGCATTAATGGACGATAAGAACGTAGATTCATGCAAAGAAGAAGAAGAAGAGGAAAGGGAGAGCAAGTTCCTCCGTTGATTTGAAGCTAAAGAGGAAGGCCGAGTTAACGAAGACATTGGCAAAAAGACCATGGCGTGAAGGTGAGGAAGAAGCATACAAAATAGACCTTGCAGACATCTAGAGGGTGGGTGATGTATGATGGAGAAGATGAAGATTTGATCCATACGTATGAATTTCGATATTGATCATTTTTTTTCTTTTTTCTTTTTTTTTTTTTTTGAGGGAATTGATTTTGATGAAGTTACAACGAGCATTTGGGCAAAAATTGTTGAATTTCTTTATGGGATTGCCGTAGTCCATATGGGCAGATGGGCAACAAACTTTCTCCTAGTTATTCCTCCTGTTGCGGCCAATCCCCTCGTCGCCTGATCATCGAAAAACTAGCGCCTGCAAAAAGAAAAGTCCACACTGACCGGAGGCGGCTCCGGCGGGGGACCCTCCGACGGTCAAGTCAGAGAGGTGGTTGGGCAACAGTGAAATGAAGACAGAGAGCTCAATCGAGAGAGAGAGAGAGGGGAGCAAGCCTGTAGTTTCAAAGTCGAAATGGAGATCCCCTGCACTGTTGCCCTTCCCGATTTATATAGTGGAGCATGGTATGGCGCCGCCATTAATGGCGCGGACAATTGAGGAATTGTCAACTCACTGTAAACTGTCAGAGTCGCCGTAAAAGTGTCATATCGCCGTGGGACTGTCAAATCACTAGGGTTGACAATGTCCTAGGCAGGACAATGCCCCTAGGTGGCAGTGCCGCATGTTGCTGTCAGGACTGACAAGCTCTGGCGGCTGTACGGCGATCGGAGGAGTCGACCGACCCTAGATC
The DNA here is from genome assembly GCF_000442705.2 of Elaeis guineensis. Classification (NCBI taxonomy): domain Eukaryota; kingdom Viridiplantae; phylum Streptophyta; class Magnoliopsida; order Arecales; family Arecaceae; genus Elaeis; species Elaeis guineensis. Next base: position 180,595,149 of record NC_025993.2, on the reverse strand, counting down.
GGTGGCCAGCTGTGTGGCGTCGGGTGGAGATTCGAGCCCCTTTGTTGGTCAGCGAGTCTTACGTGAGTCGGCCATCCGACTTTCAGGTTCAGTCGGTCGGAAAAAGTATGCCCGACCGACTCATCCTCAGTCGGTTAAGGGCCGTGAGTCGGCCGGCGATGGCGTCCGTCGGTCGGTCGCTCCGGCTGTCGGTCGGCCGTCGGTCGGTCGGTCCCTCCGGCCGTCGGTCGGTCGGTGGGTATTCCCCAACACCTCCCTTTCTTGATTTTGTTCTTACCATGTTTAGATCAAACTTGTCTATGAGAACATTAAATTTGCTCATGATGTTATTCATGGAAGGCTAGTTTTGAATATTGGCAAGAGCTTGCGCTTGTGATATTTAATTACCTATAAATATGAGGCATAGTCATTAGATTACAATTCAATGGATATTTTCTGCTATTAATTGATAAATTTCATTCTTAGGCTCAAACTTGAATCTGTTACTAATTGGGAAATCCATTATCTAGCCAAATACTTTAGTACATATAATTAGTTATGCAGCTTATGATTGGCTAACTCCATAGGCTTAACATTCTGCGTTATTACATGCAATGCGCATGGCTTGAAACTTGATACACAAAGCATCATGAATACTCCACTCTAGAATTTAAGTTATAGAGTGAAGCAAATGGCTTGGCTATATTTGAGATCAAATATAGACCTATCAAATACATATCTACTATTGATCGGGTCAACATCTAAACCAGCATCTAATCTGGCCTCCTTTATTGGATTAGGAGATCAAGGCTCATCTTAAACTATTGTCTTCAACTAGTCAAGTTAATATCTCAAATTAATTTCTAATAGATATGGGTCAAAAATGTCATAAACTACTAGCTAGCTTGACCTGAAGTTAAGTAATCTACTTTGTTTACATCTTTATCATTATGATCATCATAAAAGAATATATTGGTATAAAATACAATAATTAAAGCAAAAATATAATAGAAAATAATAATGTTTCTTCAAGGTGACGATACTAATCAAACTAAAGCAGGGACAATCTTATTTTCTTTAAAAAGATTTAAATACTCTACGAACTACAAATCGGTATAGAAAATCTCCTTGGCTTGAATTCTACAGGATTCAATAGCTTAATTAAATTATCATATGGCTCAGGATCAGCTCTGCACAAAAGGCCGGGCCCAAAACTTCACTAAAAAATTACTTTACTTTAGCTTGGGCACTCTCACATCTGTTGGTAAGTAGAACAATAATGATTTGTGTGGTGTATTTTGTGTCAGAAGCTACTGATAAGGAGTTTTTTTTATAGGCTAATGGAGCCTTTCCAATTGAATATGGTCTAAGTGATAGGCTAGAGGAGGAGTGAGAGGGTGATAGATTTTTTATGTTACAAAATTAAAAATAATTAGATCATTAACATATTAGAAGAAAGAGTCATGGGAGACTGAATTAAATATTTAATTATAAAAAGATATAAATTTTTAATTATTTTGAAGAAAGATCGAAGTAAAAGAGACCAAATATCACCAAAATCATATTTCTTAAACGAAAACAATCACCGTATTCAGAACTAAAAAAGGACATAAAAATTGAGAAAATTAAACACTCCAGATTCATCTTTTAAAATCAAAAAATAATAGATCGAATCAAGAAAACAGAAATCCTAGAACATATCCAAATGGAACTTGAGATCGAGCAGAGGAAGCAAGCAATAGGTATGGAAGGGAGATTGCAGCGGTTCTGGAGCCCTACATTCGAATGTCTCCGGGTTGTTGACGTCGGCCGCAGCTAAAGAGGCAAGGGCGAGCAGCGCCACCGTGATTGCGGCGGCGAGACGCGGAGTACTTGGAATCGCCACTGGTGAATGGAGAAAACCCAGGAGCTCTCCCTCTACCGCCCTGAAAATATAAATATATAACAAAAGAAAATGGATACGATCACCTCTTATAACCTTACCGACATACGATTGCCGGTATTTAATGAAAAACTGACTCAGGGTTGTTCTACGAAAGGTTCAATTATGTTTACTTGAGGTGACTGGAGACGCGGTTATAGGATACGGCAAAAACCAGTTTTCCAATTAGTACCTGCGGTGTAATTTATATCCAATGAAATCAGGAAACGTGGTTGAAATGACGTCTCTCGCTTTCAGGAGTGATTAAAATAAGGAAAGCTTTCCTTGCAACGGTTTTTTGCGGATTTTAAAGCAGCAAATTGGATCTTAGTGGGGATAGCGGGGTAACGTATTGGACCCTGTCTTTCTGTTGAATTTACTTGGGTGCCACTAACTGTCGGACGCGGGAGAGGCATGGAAGGGGCCTCGGTAGGACCTATTGGGACTGCAATTTGAGTCAGAGAAAATTCCTCGACTCTGACCATTTGAATAATTTTTTTTTTTTTTTAGAGTAATATGGAGGAAGTAAAATGCTTTCACTGTTGGAAGATATATTTATAATATTAAATAAAATATTATAATAATAAAATTAAATTAATGATCCAAACAACTTAATTCGTTAAAAGATAAACAGAGATCTTTATCAGAATCAGAGCTTACATTTCGTCTAAAGCTTTGAACGCCACCGATGATCCTGTCCTTTACTAAAGTGATGCAATGCAAGATGTATTCAACAAAGAAATTTATCAGAACATGTAAAAATCTATAAAACTCATAAAGGATCTGTAAGACCATTTGAGTAATTTACTGCCACATCTTGCAACAGCTCTCTAGCAATGGAAGTGCATGGAATCTTTGTTAGCACTGCATTTTAGATTTTGATTGAGAGTTTTTTTTTCTTTGACCAATTTGGTCGCTGCATTGAATAATTAATGAGATATAAAAATATTCATAATTGAATATAAAAATAAATGTGTGATCTATAATACTTCTAAAAGCAAATGAATTGATTTTGATTGTTCTAACAGATTAATATACCCTAATTAAAAGAATAATGGGTGAGTATTTTTTTCATTTAATTAGCTAAATACAATCTTTTAGAGGTGTCCTAGAGTTTTTGAGCCCTTAAGACATGTAAATGAGGACGCAATGAGAAGAAAGATTCATGGGTATGAGGCCTTGATTTAGCTACCTATCCAATGTTTTAATCATAAATTTTGGAATGAGGTTTCTCTTACTTCCCTTAAAAACCCCCTTTGATTACCTCTTCCTCCATTTCTATCTACATCACTTAAATTTGATTTTTTATCGCTAAATTCATATTCTGCTATGTTTGTGTTTTATTTTTTCTTTTCTTTTTTTTTTTTTACATTGAGATGTAATTTCATATGTTTTCATTTTGTTTCTTGATCAATATCCATTCCCTTTTTCTTTATATCAATATTGATGTTTGTTTTCTTTTTGATGGATGAGCATTTTTATGTTACATAACATGATTGTGTTTGTATAGTTGCTCATTTTAATTTTTTTGCATCTTTTATAATATTTTTAAGTTATTAATTACCTTGGATTGTTTGTTTTAAATTCTATATTTATCTATTTGAGTAGTCCAACAATTAATTTTTAGGCAAGTTCAGGGATTGCTTCGATGCTTACTACAATTTTTATTTTTCTTGAAAAAAAAGGAGGGTTGCAAGAAGGATTTTTTTTCTTTTTTTCCCGAATTGATTATATTTATCTATTAAGATGACAACCATGTATAATGATATCTTGTTTTGTTTTATGGGAATTAAGACTTCGTAGTGTACTTGATACAGGTTTTCTATATATAGTAGGTTATCAAGCTACGAATTATTTTCATATACTTTGAAGGTTTGTCATCAACTAATTCCATTTTATAAAATCAATAAAATATACAATATATGAAAAAAATCTGAAACCTTTCCAAGTTTAGGTGTACTTCATCTGTCTTTGATACAATTAAAATATCTCCTCATTTACGTAAACTGAAAAAATATATTGATTTTCTAATAAAAATAATTAGAAACACTTTTCTTCATATTCATATCATCCCACGTAGTGCTGAGAATTTCTAGCACTTTTCTTCGATTCATATCATATTCAAAACGTCATATTTCACTATACTTTCTAATAAAATTAATATTTAAAATAGCATCATAATAGTATTCAACTATTTGACAATATATATTGATTAATGAAAATATATCAAGTAAATATGAATGGTCATGAATTTGCATAATCAATTTGTTAGAAATATATAATTAGAATATTGCTCGATACTTTTCTGTGACAAGTAATTTACTATCCAATAAGAATCCAATAATATTTTTATTTTAAAATATTAAATTAAAAATAAAAATAAAAAAATAATATAAATAATATAATTATTCCTAGCATTTATATCATTCACAGGTCTTTGACCATGCTGAAATTTTCTACTTGCTTGTTTGTTGGATCAGTCCATCCATACTTATATAAATGCCAAAACTCTCATGCATGATAACGAAAAATTATTAATTGCTAAAGTCAATCCCCACGTATGCATCTCACCTTGTCCCACTCACTATATTTAGAAGGTGTTTGGTTGGAAAGGAGTGGAGGTCTGGAATTGAAATCCGAATGGGCGACTTCTATTCCAACCATTTGGTTGGAAGAGTCCTATTCCGATTTCGATTTCGATTTTGGGGTGGAATGGGAATAGCTCAATGTATATTAAACTCATTTTCTATTCTCCTCTATGGATTTAATTTTTCATTCCAATTCCGATTTCGGTCAGAAATCAAATGCTTCGGAGGATTTGGCTCTTCCGATTCCGATTCCAAGCTATTCCGATTTCCATTTCTATTCTGATTTCGGTTGCAAACCAAATACCCCCTTAATCTATTGGATCTCTAGCCTCTTGCCTTTGTTTGCCTTACATTTTAATTTATGATTGTCAGGACTTAAAAAAAAATATCGAGCTATGCGGATGAAATTAAGCATAATCCAAGCCGACTAGGATTGGAATCTTAAGAGGTGTTTGGTTGGAAGGAGTGGGGGTTTGGAATCGAAATCGAAATGGATGACTCCCATTCCAACTATTTGGTTGGAAAGAGTCCTATTTCAATTTCGATTCTGGGGTGGAATGGAAATAGGTCAATCTATATAAAACTCAATCCCTACTCTCTTCTATGGATTCAATTTTTCATTCCAATTTCGATTTCGATTCCGATCACGAATCAAACGCTTCGGAAGATTTGATCATTTCGATTTCGATTCCAAACCATTCCCATTCTCTTTTCCATTTTGATTTCGATTACGAACCAAATGCCCCCTTAGATGAAATCATTGTAAATGTTGTGTGCCATTCAGCATTACTTCCACTTTTTTCTTGATAGAATTGAATTATTTTTGTAAATTTAAAATATTGATATGCATGGTATAAAACTCTTACTTTTAATATTTTAAAAACATAAGGAACTCACATGTTTTTACTATTGCCAATTGCTATTATTGTCATCATTGCTTGTATCCGATCACAGATGAGATATCAAATCTGAATTATATTTATTTTTAGTTGGACTTTAGATTCGACCTATTTAAAATTTATTATTTTTCACACTGAAATTCCGCCCATAATCAGCTCTATCGTCACTGCCTTGCCACCACCTCCATTGTATCATTAGTGTTATTACCATCACCATCCTCAACTGCTACTACTATCACAATTGATGCTTCTTCCACCACCTCACTATTGCCACTATCATTATCTCTATCACATTGTTGATGTCCTTATCACCACCGCTATTAGCATACTATCATCACCATTGTTTTTGCCTTAAGCACACCATCATCGTCATTATCGTCATCTTTAATATACTACCACCAACGAACAATCCACACCGATGCCACCTCCGCGATCTCTCTACTTACCACCATTCTACCGACACAAAATGTATGAACCTTCTAAGATAGACCTATCATTAATATCAGTTTCTTCTACATAAAACATAAAGATACTTTTTGATCTGGCTATTTTGAGTGCTGCATTGTGGATCGCCTAATGGGCATTATCTATACAAGGCTAACCTTAGGAGTTAATTGCCTTACCACTATAGGAGACTCATCTACAATGGTGGAGCAGATTTCAGGACCATGTAAGAGGCCACTCCCACTCATTTGCTCTTGCGTGATATTGATGTTGTGGGATTATACTTATTTGGTAACGAGGCACACACCTATCATAAGGTAAATAGTATTACAAATTGGGTTGCTTCTTATATTGCAAAGCATCCTAGAGCGGTGCTTTGAATGCATAAAGAGCGCTCGAGCGTTGATCCACGATATTTTGCTTTTTCACTCTTATATATAAAAAAATGGGGTGTATTAAATTTGAATTAAAGCATGTTTAATTTCTTCAATCGAAAACAAAAAGAAAGTGTTAAATTTGAGATTCTTGTTACAGTACTCTTTTATAATATTTTATTATAAAAGATATTGAAGATATTATATATTATCATTTTTATATATTTTATTATTTTTTAAAAAATAATATATTATTATTATTATTATTATTTTCTTCTTTCTTCTTTTGCCCGTGGGTTCTCTGCCTGGCTCCTCTGTGCCCCCGCCCCTCAACCCGTAGGTTCTCTATCTCCCTTCGCCACCAATAACTTCTCCATGCCCCCTTCGCCACCTTCCTCTCCCTGCGCTACCACTCAACCCCCACCCCGTGGCATGCGGCTTCTCCACACCACCATCCTCCTCTATGCCCTGATCGATGAAGAAAATTTTTTGAGAAAAAAATCAATTTAATTCTGATGTAAATAATTCTAATCTTTAAAATATTTACCGCACCAACAATACATATTAGTACTTCAATCGATTGAAAAATTCAAATGATCTATATTTAATTCAATAATCAAAAATAAATAAATAATAAAAAAAATAATAAAATATTTTTTAAGCATCATAGCAAAACCCCGTTAAATTTGATACGGGATAAAGTGAGGATACACAAGAGGAATAACCCCATGTTTCCGCAAGCATTCTATCTTTTCCCCCCGTCTCTCTCTTCCACACTCTCCGTGCATGGCCAGTCCTGGGCCACAAAAGCAAAAGCATGGTAAGATTAGCTTAAATATGCCCGGAACGATATAAAATTTAGCCCGCAAGCTTGCCATCTTCATCCCAAGTTACGTATCCATGTCTTCGTGATGAAGCAGCTTGACTATTTTGACTCCAACGTTTCACATCCAATGAGGGCTGATCTTGTCTAACGCTGCTTACATGGAGGATGATTTTTGAGAAGGCCTTTTCTTCCCTTCTTCCATCAGGACAAAGAACGAAAATAACGAAGGTGCCATCATAAATTAAGAATTTGTGATTTTTTTTTTCCCGAAATATGGTTTGTAATTTCTACATTAAATGGAGTTTTCAAACCCGTATTTTACCTGCTTCTTATCTTAAAAAATTTTCCTCTCTTTGATTCTCTCTCACTTTGATAACCATCATCTTATAACCAAACATTTCCTAAATAATCATCGTCAAGTTAATAGGCTAGCAGGTTCGACAGGTTTCAAGTAAATGATATCATCAAAAATCTTGTTGTTTAATAAGAAAAAAAAACATTCTTATTTGGTTAGCAGGTTCGACACGTTTCAGAAAACATTAATGTGCTTTTGTCATCATAAGCAAGCCAGGTCGACCAAACTTAATCCCAACAAATCTTTTAAACTCCCAAGTTTGCTGACATCAACTTAATTTCTATTGACCATTCTAAAATTTGAATATGTTTTGTCTCTATAAGTGGTCGTGTCACTCTTGCATCGCCGTATGTGAGACTCCAGTAAGTTGTTGAACTTTGAATGTAACGTTGATTAGAAGTTGACCAAGGGATCAATATTTATGGGGATCCTGCAAGTATTTTGATATATATTTCAAAAAGAGGAAATGGTTCTCCAATCGAACCAAAAATTGGATGGCTATGTATGTAGCATGCATTTCAATCGAGGTGCAGCTGGTGCATGTCATTTAGTTTTGTAAGCCTTACTGTAATGCAGATAGTGCCAGCATTATTAGTGTCAATGACTGTAGAGCCTTCTATGCAAGAAACGCCATACCGTATGGAACCAGATAACATGAGATATACCATAAGATACTAATTCGATATGGATACATGATACGAAGGATGTACCAACATTCTATTGCCAAACTGACTTCTGTATCAAACATACAAATACAATGACTGGATAGCATCAATACGAAATCCGAGATAATGTATCTTGCTCTTATCATATGTTTTGATTAAGAATGTATAGTGGGGTAGCTATTTATCCATTTGAGGATTCATTGGCTCGTTACTTAATTGATTTAGTAAAATGCACCATTGCATCTAACAATATATTTTTCTTGGAACATATGTGAAAAATAGTCAAATCCATAGTCCTTTTAGAAATACATATTACGAATCTCTTTCACTGGCGTACCATCCCTTGCACATGGAAGGAAGAAAGATGATAACAGTACTCCTTTGTGGAACTTTATGCTTGCATCCAATTGTTCGATCCAATTCTAGTTCTATGTTTCCAAAACATGTCGGTCATCGTTTATCCGTGATCCTTACGCTTCCAAGTCATAACTTCTCACAAGCTTCTCATGGCATGCTGCCCTTTTCCTTTTTATAAACTCGTCTCAAACATGTCTTTGACTTTAAGACGGTAGTGTCCGATGTTCACGTCACTAGATGATATCTGCATGGAACAACCACTAAACACATCAATGTGGCGGGAATGCATGGTCATATATTTGACGAGCTTATCATGCTGGTCTTTGTATAATATTCAATGAAAACTATATATGTTTGATCCTATGGGCCTAGGTGCATGTATTGCATTATTCGGTATTTAAGATGATGCCACCTACTGATGCCGTATCAAAATACAATTTATAAACAAATATAAAAAGCCACGTGTCAAAGACCATCATATGCCCATATAACTTTTAGCACCATGTGGCAATATAACTTTTAGCAGCAAGTGCAAGACCTATACATTGGTAATGCTATGCTACAAGCATGCGTATATTAATTGCATGGATTTTATACAAAGTAAATGTAAATAATGATGCTGTTGTGCTACTTGGAAGAAAATAGATAGGAGTGATGCATGAAAAGTAATTAGTTGGATGAGACATTTCCAAGAAGTTTCATCTAAAGATAATAATTTTCTCTCATATTAGTGCAAATGAATTTTTTGGATATCCAAAGGTGATATAAGATTGTACTTCTTAATCACATTTAGCCGTGAACCCACGCCCAAAAATAAAATATGAAAGGAAAGTTTTTTTTAAAAAAATAAAGGTTATAAAATAGAAAGTCAAATGAAAGTAGATTGTTGGTCCCTATTTGACTGTTTGTCATATTCCGTGATTTTATAAGATTCCAAAAATATTATTAGTCCAAAGGATGCAATTCTCCGGAGTCTGAATGTTGCATACATTTCAGATAGTCCATAATTTTTTTATGAAAGATCTCGATATATACAATTGATAGTACTAACAAATTACAACAAAAATACTATATGAAGAAATCCTGTGTCCATTTTAGCCCAAAAATTTACTAAATCAAACATGTGCATGATGTTTACTATTCATGTAAAGAGGAAAGGAAATCAACCTGGAGTGTACCTTGCCAACTTGGCTACAATTTTTCCTTTTTCCGACTTAGATCCTGATCTTATTTTTTGAGAAGAGAAGGAGAAATAAAAAATTTTCTAGCTTTCATACTTTCTAACCTTTTCTTGCAGCAATACTTTTTAAATAATATTCCCAAACATTCATTTTCTTTTTTGTTCTTCTACAAAAAAAAAAGACATTCTTTTTCTTCAATTTTTTTCTCTAAAAGACATAATTTTTTTTTTCAATACCAAGCGCATCCTTCTAACTTTCTAATTTTCTAGCTTCTTATCTTGTCATTTTTTCTCTTTATATAGAATTCCCTTCTCAGCTTTTGCAATCGGATTTGTTCCATAGCTAATAAATAATAATAAAAAAATACATGGACGGTAAAACCGTATAAATTACAAATAACCCATGCTATATTCCAATGCATTATTCATGACAAGCCCATCGAAATTGATATTCTAGAACGCCAGGATTTCAACTATTTTATAATCCAGTGCAAGCCATACAATACAAGGGGCGAAATAAAAAGCCCACTTTCGAACTCCAAAGACTCATTTGGATGATAGAAATAGAAAGTGAAACATGTGGTCAACGAAAAAATAAAGGAACTCATTTTATTTGGTCAGAGTTAAAAAAAATAAATTTAAAAAGTGAAATTTTAATAAGAATAAATTTTTAATATTTTATGAGAAAGAAAAATCTATGTGTGATATGAATTTTTAACTTTCTCATGGATGGAGAATTGAGATTTTTTTTATTAGATTTTTTTAATAAAAATATCTTTAAAATAGATAATATTTTTTTAATTTTTTTTTTTACATGTATACTCTTCCAAATATTCAAATTTACATAAATATCCTTTCCAAATTGATATTTATCTATATATCTTCATAAAATATCTTTTTTTACATATGTACCCATATCATCACACCGTTAAAAATTAATAGTTTAAACTTAAAATGACTAAAATATCCTTATGGATAGATATGCAAAAAAAAATTATAAAGATATATATATAAATAATAATTTTATGAAGGTATTGACGTAAATTTAAATATTTAAAATTATATACGTAATAAATTCTTAACATAAATACATCTCTCTTGATTGTTAATGCTTTTCTTATTCTAATAGAGAAAAATTAACATATACAACTAAAATAATAAATTTACTTAATTTATTAATTTACATAGATAAAATAATCTTTTTATCAAATGATAGGTCAATTATTTTATCTAGAAAATAAATAGATCGTAACAATTCATGTTTTTTCTAATATATAATAATATACTTCTAAATATTTAAACCTGATATTAGATGAATAATTCGTATATTTACATAGAATAGACATAGTTGTAGATTTGAACATTATGTATAATAAAAATTTATAATCTTATTATATTTTATTTTAAAATTTTTTATTGAAAATATTTTTGTAAAGTGCATAAGGTATATCATGTTGTTATAAAATGGACATAATTATCCAATCTTGCATAAAAATAAAATATAATATAGTATTCTAATATATAAAATATTATATAATATCATCATCATATTGTTATATTATGTAATATATTATTATATTATAGAATAAGAGAGTCTGAATCCATCTAGATAAAATAGGTAAAAATTAAATTAAATTTTTTTACGTGTATATCTTTTTAAACATTCAAATTTATATGAATATCTTCATGAAATTGCTATTTGTATATATATCCTTATAAAATTTCTTTTTGCACATGTACCCAGAAGGATATTTTAGTCATTTAAATTTTAAACTATTAATTTTTTAACGATGTTAAATGATGTGGGTACATATGCAAAAAAATAAGAAAAAAGAAGGATGTACATGCAAAATAAGTATTTTATGATGATATATATATAAATATCAATTTTGAAAAGATATTCACGCAAATTTGAATGTTTAAGAGGATATACACGCAAAAAATATTTTTTTTTTATTGAGAATATAATAGATATTTTATATGGCTTTTGCAGAACAGTGGATGCTCAAACATAAGATGCTCTAGAATATATTATTTTTTTATGATTGATCAAATATATCAACATTATTTTTTTAGGTATCATATTTTCAAAAATTATTTTTTCAAAAAATTATTTTAGTAAAAAATTTTTTTCTCATGAAAGATATCTGGACATGAGTTGCAAATGCAAAGAGGATGTTGAGAGCGGATCACATAGCTATTGATGGTGACTCAGCTATTGTGGTATCCTGGATATAGAGATGTACGCAGAGAGAGACTAACCATTTTCTTTTGCGAGATATATTTATTTTGCTCTCGGGTGCGTTGGACCCGTATCCAGATATATTTTAAGGGAGATAAGCATTGCAATAGATTGAGTAGCATCCTATATTATGGCGCATATAGAATCTTTTTGTCGACTACTTTATGATTAGCCTTAATATTATATTTTTTAATATTTTTTTTGGATGTATTCACATTAGATTTGTAAGAATTATTTATCTTGAAAAAAAAATCTTTTAGGGAACAATACAAACTTAAAAGTCCATAAAAATTATGCTCAAAAAGTGAATTTAACTTTCCAATCACCAGTTTCATTAAAAAAAAGAAAAACATATCCAAGCAAGCAAATAGAAAACATCAATATATTTAATCATTGGGCTCCCATAAACTTGCCACCTGCGTTTCCCACCGGGCCAAAACCAAATATATGAATCGATCATCCTTCATGCGTTTCATACACGTGGAGAAGAACACTAGCTCTTGACTCTACCGACCGCTAAGGTCAACACCGTAATTGTCCCAAACGCCGAGGGCACTCTAAACCGCCCGCCTCCCGTCGTATTTTTACACCAGAGTCGTGAAAGGGTCCGGACTGCGGAAACCATATTGAGAGCAAGAAAAAGAGGGAAAGGGGAAAGGGAGGGCCTCCCTGCGACGTTAATGGCGGTCAGGGTTTTCCATTTCTCCACCTAAACCCGGCCCTTTTCCTGCGCCTTCTGGTCCAAGAATCCCCCCCTCCCCCCCACAAAACGTCGTTTCTTTCCACGAATTCGTCGGTTTCGCCCTCGAATTGCTGTCCGAGAAGCCCCATCGGCCGGAGTCCGGCGATGGCCGCGCACGGGAAGGTCTCCAATTCGCTGAAATCCATGCAGGTCAGTGGCTCCTAGGGTTTTTCTCACTTCATTCCCTTTTCTTGAATTCTTGGTTTCTTTTGGTGCCCTAGATTCGTACTTGGTGGTTTATTCAATTGAATCCACGGAAGCATCCTTCGGAAAGGGTTTCTTTTCTTCTTTTTTTTTCTTCGTTTTGTTTTTTGTTTATGCTCTTCACGAGCTGCGAGCTTGGCTTTAGCTTAGCTATCCAACAGTAGCAAAATTTTCAGAACTCTTAATTTGTTTTCTTGGCTCGTTCTTTGAATATATTTTTTTTTCCGGAGAATCACTGGTCTGCTCGTCTTTATGGGTAGCTTTTTATG